>NW_021620873.1:3737477-3753592 GCF_004785775.1 Grammomys surdaster
AGAGAGAGAGAGAGAGAGAGAGAGAGAGAGAGAGAGAGAGAGAGAGAATTTGAGAGTGACCATCTTTTCTTAACTTTTGATTACCATTGTACCTTAGTCTTTGGGAAAGACCCACCAGGGCTGAGAGCGGCCCCTTCAAAGTCAGAGATGTGAATTTCTGGGCTTAGAGAAAATAATAATTGACGGCCCAGTAAGATTGCTTATCAGGTAGAGGCACTTGATGCCAAGCTCATGACCTGAGTTTGATCCCTGGTTTCCACATGGTGGAAGGAAAAAAATAAAATTCTGAAAGTTAACTCCCACATGCTTACCATTGTATGCTCACATTTGTACACACACACACACACACACACACACACACACACACACACACGCGCGCGCGCGCACAAATGTAATACAGAATAATAGGCAAAGGGCTATGATTATTTTAATATTTCAATTAATTGGGAGGAAAATGAAAATTAGGGGTGGGGTCCTTTGCACATATCAGTAGCTGATGCAGTAAGAAGGGCAGAACCAATTGCAGAGCTCAGTGGGTAACATTTGAGTTGTGTTCAAGGTGTGACAATATCCTTAATCAAATAAGAATTCTTACGTGTGTTGTAGACGACGTAAAGTGCTCACCATTTGTAACCACTGTGACTCAGTTTTCATGTCATTGCCGCACATAAAAGTGCTTAGCACATCTCACAGAAAGGGCGGCTGAACCCTATTTCTAAAAGTGAGCCATCGGACTTTGTGGAAAGGAGACTACCTCGTCTAGAAATCAGGGTGCCTGACACGTTTTATCTCATAGTGACTCCACATGATGTGAGCCTGGCATGACTGTCACCACATTATAGGCAAAGAGAGAGAATGACAATGACATTTGGTAACTTATCTGGGGTCACACAACTGGGAGCCAGACTCTGAGCTCAGATGTGAATTCAGGACTCTTTGACTTTGCTCAGCTCTTCCCAGTCTTTCAGGATGGATGAGGTGGGTTCACCCAATGATCTGGTGTAGTCGGGAAAGCATCTTTTTCAGTAGTTGCCTTCTTCCTTCCTGAGGTAGCCTGTATCACTTCACCTCCCTTTCAGGTTGTACATCCATCGTAATGTTGCTTCCCGTGGTGGGATCATTAGTTCTCATCACCTTCAGCTTCCAGTGCCCGAGCCACTGGCTGGTACGGGTGATGAGGTAGGCTGTATCTCTGGGGTTATTTGAGGAGTTTCTTACTCCTTGAGCCCCATAGGGCAGTGCCAGATCAGAGAGCTATCGGGACTGAGGTATGCCTGGTTTCCCTCCTGGCCCTGGCCAACAGCTTTGCAGAACAGACCATCACCCCACAGTCCTCTTGAGATCAGGAGGTTTTTGTCCACAGAAACTTGGGAACCTGTGCATATTCCTTCAGGAAAATTTCCCTCTAGCTTGGGTTTAGCTTCTTTATTGAAACTTCGTTTAAAATGTGCTCCCTGGCCTTGATGTTCTGTGCTGTGTCAGGCAGTTTCTCATTCCTGATCACATTACAGAGTAGGTAGTACTATTTTCTTCTTGTCTGTGAGGACATTGTGTCTAGACAGGCTAAGGAGTCTGTCTCAGGACCCGAGAAACAAAACATTCCGAGCCACATTTAGGTAACTTTGGGGTTAAATATTGAATGGATAGAATAGTGTGTTGTATATAGTTTTAATTGCTACCTCCTGTAGTGGTGGCTGTAGGCCCTAGTTTCCCCCTGAGACCTCACATGGTTGTTGGGTTCTTCCTCCAAAGCATGGTAAAAAAGCCCTCTCATTTTTCTTGCGTCTGTCTTCTCCTCCTGGGACCCAGAAGTCCCTCCTGTACCTTCTGCCCAGTAATTGTTCCCCCCAACACCCCCCTCCCCGGCTTTCTTTACTGACAAATCAAGAACCAATCAGGGAACAGGACTTTAACATCAGACCCACCCCCTTCAACAGTGCAAGTCACATTAGGTATTTAGAACTTCCAAGGACTTAGTGTTGCCAGTTAGAGGCTTCCATTCCCACTGGAAGGGATAGAGGAGACAGAACATGGTCATCATTAGTCAGTGGTCAGAGTGAGCCGAAGTGACACACGGACAAATGGACACCAGTTGGCAAAACTGCGTTTCACACATCCCAGTTGCTATGAGGGAGTGACAGCTTCTCCATGACACTCTCTATCTTTCAGACTCTCTGTGAGCTCCTCTCCTCGGCAGGCTCTAACCTAGAGCCACACTGCCAAGGGTTACAGAGACTTGAATGTCTGCACTGCTTGTGTCACAGTGAGAAGAAAGCCACTGAGGCCCAAGGAATGCACAGTGGGGGCCTAGTCCATGGCAGGGCAGTGGGGAGAGTAAGCAAGGGAAGACAGCTTACATGCTGATTAGGGGGCTCAGCATGTGTCCTCGTCCTCTACCAAACCCTCCATCTTTCATGACCTTAGAGATAAAGATGCTCCTCCACCACATTTCTCTGTATGGATGTGGTCTGCCTCTTCTTTGTTCTTTGCTTTTAAAAAAATATCAATGGCAACTAAGAGACAAGGATGACAGGCAACCCAGGTAACATATTGGATAATCCTCAGCTGCCCTTTCCCCAGCTGGTACAGAGCCTCAGTCCTGTGTCAATAATCTGCATAGACCAGTTCCTGGGGACCTTCACCAAGGCCATGGAAAGAGAGTCTACCCACCTTGCACAAATTTGAGGATGTGACATAGGCATGGCTGCTGTGTCCAGGCTGCCTCTGAACCTCCCACAACTTCTGTTTTTTCATCAATACATTTTATTGGGTTAGCGGATTTTGTTTTATAAATAAACTGATTGAAAATAACATTTCCTGTATACCCTGCCATACCCTGATCCTTTACTTTTTTATTCCCAACATCTTGCAGTAATATGAACATTTGTAAAAATCAATGAACCGATATCACTACAGTCTAGTGTTACAGTCCAGAATTCACATACAGATTTTGGCTAATGTATGTACCCACCATTGCAAAACCATAGAGACTCAATCCACTGCTCTAAAAATGCTGGTTTGACTTTTGCATCTCCCTCCTTTCTCTAAGGTCTTTGTCAACCAACTTTGGGACAGCTTTTCTGTCCCTGTAGTTCAGCCTTTTCCAGAATACCACAGGTCCTGATGGTCCACTGGGCTACTAGGCAAGTGAGAATGAAGACATTTTTTTCTGAGCTCTCCTGCTGCTGGGAGTGTGAGTCTAAGTGTTCAGTGTTCCTCAACATGGTCTCCTGGCTGAGTACAGTCATGTCTAGCTGTTTATAATTTTCCTAAGTGTCATTTGAATGGATGTGAGCACCTGCATTTGACAACTGGGAAGGCTGAAGTCTCAGGTGTATTATGTTGGAATTTATGTGCTTGATAGCACCAAGCTGTTCAAGCTGAGAGAAGGGCAGCATACCTTCTCCCAGAACTCTCACCATCAAATGTTACCAGTGACAGATTTGTTGATGGTCATTAGGCACAGTGATGATTGAGCAATGCAGGATGGGCTTGGGGTATTTGAGCTTGTTATAGTCAAGCAGAGGATGGTGCTGATATATGGTTCTCCATACAGAACTGACAAGATCTTTGTGTTTCTATGCCTCCACATCCCAAAGAGTGTTGGGAATCCCTGAGGGATTGACTTGTTCGTCTTTTAGTTTCTTCTAGTGATTGTGAAATTTCTCATTGTTGTAACTCAAGTATTTTACAAAAGATCCTAGAAACAAAACCATAATTCTAATTGAATTGAATGTATTTGGAGGCATCAGAAAGCAAGTTAGATTTTAATCTGTTTCTGACCCCCATGTATGCCTTTACTTAAAGGAGAGCTCTGCTTGGTCAGCAGGACCTGAACACTCTCAAGGAGAGCTACTTGAAGACATTCCTGAATATAACATGTCTGCATTTCTGTATTAAGTCAACCCCCCATCTTTCTGCTCTCCGTTAATATTGGCCTTAATAGATACTGCTAACTTCTCTCTGTTCCTACTTTATGCTGGCCAGACTTTTTACCACTGTGACAGAGCATTTGACCCCAACGGCTTTTGAGAGGAGTTGTTTGTTTTAGGTCATAGTTCATAGGTTTCAGGCCGGCTGTAGCAGGACGGACACAGTGGGGCAGAGCAGCCCACATCACAGCAGCCAGGAAGCAGAGAAGCTGAGAATAAAGGAAGGATGGAGGTGAGGTAAGCCTTTGAGGGCTCATTCTCAGTGACATAGTTCCTTTCCCATCCCTCAATGATCGTCTCAGATTTTGATTCCACCAAGGTAGTAATCTACCCATTGGATCAAAGAACACAGGATCCAGTCACTTCCGAGAGTCCATCATCTGGCAGCCAGGCTTGTCACATGTACCTGGGAAGGATGTTTTTATTTATTCAAGCTGTAGCACTTGCACAATGAGTGGATTGAGAAACACTTGCAAAAGTGAGGAAGGCCAGTCAGCTGGTGCCTCGGTCTTTAAGAAAAACCTTTTGTGAAGACAAGGGACGTACTAGGGTGGGGGAGCCTAGAGAGACCTACCTAGGTCATAGTAGTGACATTTCCTGTTTGAGTGACTTTGAGCAAATGACCCAGCCACTCCCTAGCCTCTACCTTTAGTAGAACACGGACACCAAACTAGATGCTTAGGTTGGAACCCTTCTAGGGTGAAGTATTCACTGATCTTCCAACAACCTCTTGGCTGTCGGCTATTAAAGGTCACAAGTAAATTCAGCTCAGTCCGCTCAGCCCTAGGATCTGAGACACTGCAGTGGTATTGAAACTGCCGGTCTTTGGCAACCCTTCGTGACTTGTCCTATCTGTAGGACACACTGAGATCTGAAACTGAGAGAATGCTTGCCTGGGTGGGGGCACCGTTCTGAGCCCTTTCCGTGAGTATCACATGTGGCATGCACACCATACTCCTGACCTTTTAAGACTATACAGCTCCTAGAGGTTTAGTGTGTTTTCAGAGCTGTACAATCCTCCTGACTCAAGGAAATATTATCACTCTCATTTTATCAGGGAAGACTCGGAGACTTTGAGGGGACAAGGAATTAGCAAAAGATGAGGCAGCAGTGGTTCCTGCAGAAGGTAAGAGGCTGGAAAAAGACTCCGGAGCCTCTGCATGGTTTCACCTGTTTTTCTAGAGCCTTTGGACTTTACCTTACACGTCTTCAGAGCCAGGAGGAGGGGGAAGTCTTTGTCCAGTGTCAGGCCATGTCTGATGCTAAGCTCATAGTCCAACTGGACTTTGTCCTGGCAGGTTTCCAACATTCTCCCCAGAGCTTCTTGGGTATAGTCCAGCAGATCAACCTTGTGTTGCTTGGTGGAGGGACATGGCTGAGCCGAGTGAGTGCCTGTTGATCAGTGCTGAGGAGGTTGTACTCATATTTATCTCCTCGGCTCCCCTTTTCATCCTTAGATCATGTTCTTATTCTTAAGACTTCTTTTCTCTGCCCAAATCCAGTAAAGTTAGCAAAGAATATTGTCGTTTAAAGTGAAATGAACCAATTACACTGCACTGGGTTGTCTACTGAGAAAAATTCTGTGACTTGAACTAAATGTTTTCAAATGTGGCTTTAAAAACAACAACAAAACCCCCAAACCTCCAAATATTTGACATTGCTTCTCCTTGTGTGGAAAACTGTCTGTTCTGCTATTAAGAAAAATCCCAATGGCCAGCTAACTGGAGTCCCAGATCCTGTTCTGTTGGCATAGGAGAGTAACCAGTGTGGTATAGACAGAGGGGGTTCATTTGATCTTTCTACAGAAGCCCTGCCATGTGTTCAGCCCCTACCAATTAGCAGACACCATCAGGCCAGGCATTGGCCTTTAATCCAGACACTCAGGAGGCAAACAGAGTTTGAAGCCAGCCTGGTCTATATAGTAAGTTCCAGGCCAGCCTGCCAGGGCTACCTCAAAAATAGATAGATGATAGATAGATAGATAGATAGATAGATAGATAGATAGATAGATAGGCAAGCAAATAAGTGCAGTCCTTGGCTCGAGGCATAAAGCAGGACGAGAGGCAGAGAGGCTGGAGCTGGGACCTGGAGTTGCCAGGAGGGATAGGACACTTGGTAGAGATCCCGGTGATTGAGCATGAGTTATGGAAAGATGCATGTCGAACAAAAGGAATGAGATATTTAAAGACTCATTTGCAGTCACAGACTTCAAGGCCAGCCAAGTGGCTTGACACAGAAACCACACTGTGGCCAAGTGTGTTACATTAAGTATAGGCGAGCCTTAAAGTAGGGGTGATTCGTCACCATGGAAGGGCCTGATGGAATCTGGAGAGGCTTGTGGGGGAGTTCAGAGGGTGTGACAGTGTGCTCTATAAGCACCGTGATACCTGTGGCCAGTCCCCACTCGAGCAATACATGAGCTGGTTTTGTTTGGGATGCAGAGCAACACTTTCTGTTTCAGTAAACAAAAGTTTATTTGAATTTTCTTTAAGAAAAATATATAATTGACACATCAGACTCATTTTTATAATTTAGGGGAAAGATAAAGGCTTCTTTTTAGTATTAATTATAGAATACTTTAACCCAAATACAGGGAACATGATACTAATCAATATATAAGATCCAGGCATGGTGGCTGGATGATCATTATGCCAGAATGTGGGAGGCAGAGGCAGGAGAATAATGAGCTCAGGGGTAGCTTGGGCTACATAGTGAGCCCCTGTCACCTGTGTTTTGATTTGGAAAATTGTGATGGGGGGGCATGTGAAAGCAAGATTAGTAGGTCTCTTCCAGGTAGGAGTGTCAGGTAAAGACTAGTTCACATGAGCTTAGAAGAGACTTTGAAAACAGCAAACGTATTAACACTTGCTAAATTAGACAGAGGGCCGACAGATGTTCCTTAAATCAGCATTTTAACACATGTGAGCTTAAAAATGTCTATGACAAGAGGCTGGAGAGGGGGAAGGGCAGAACATTTTTGTTGGAGAAATGATGAAACTTAAGGGAGAAAGCATTTAAAGTGAGGGCTGACCTCAGGCTCAGCCAGGATCCTCAGACATGCTGACTGACTGTCTCTCTTATTAGCATGGTACTGTTACTTCATCTTCACCATCTTGGAGACTCACAGGCAGGCTCAGAGTCCCCTACTGGGAGCAAAATGGCAATCTCAGACTCTTACGTTCCCACTTTGAGAGATCCCTTCCTTGCATGTCACTCACAAACAAATCCCGGCATTTGCTTGCATTGCACTAGGGAAGCATAGTCAGAGTCCAGGCTTAGGTTGGGGAGTGAAGTTTTAGCTACAGTTCTTTAGGAGATGAGTCAGTGAGCTCTGTGAGTTAGTGAGCTCTGTGCCTTGGGGCCTGGATTTCTCCATATCCTCAAGCTAGGTAGGTGAGAGGTGGTGTCGATTAGAGTGGCCAGTCAAGGGTCAGTGTCCACTGAGTCCCACGGGAGGGCTGTCAGCAGAGCACTGAGGGACTCAAAGGGTAGTCTCTACTCGGACTTACTCATTAACCTCGTTTGTGGCTTTTCCTCTATTTGGCTTCTCCTCAGCGTGAAGACATTATTGAGGTGTGCCAAAGCAGTGTCCTTGCTCCCCAGGAGCCCCCTGCAGTGAAATATGTCTACACAGGTCACATCTTAGAACATATGCTTCCTGTACATGCAGAATTCAGCCACATAGATTCTCGAAACTGGGGCAACGTCTAGGTTTACCAGAAGCACTTAACTCAGTCTCTGCTCAGTCTGTGTCCAGGTGAGACGCTGCTCAGGAGGTCAAAGGTCAGGGGCTGGACAAGTGAGGTGGAGTCCTTTGCATACATGAAGTCACTCCTCCACCGTGGGGACAGATAAAGCTTGTAGAGGCACATGATCTCAAGCCAACTAGACCAAAGGCCACAGACCTACAGAAGGACAGTTAAGGAGTCCTAAAGGCTCCCAGGAACTGTCCAGCCAGGGTTTAGCCTGATGTAGTTAGTGCTTACCATTCTGTGTGAGATTCAGTAATTCGGTGAAGAATGTGTTGTCTGTAATGTGCACTGTTGCCAGGTGTGTGACTTGGAGTAAGTTTGCAACCACTCTGTGCTAGGGATTTCGACTGAACAAGGATGATAATTAAAGTTCTCAAATCACAGACTTGTGAGGGATTCCTGCAGAAATCAGGGTTAGGACATAGAGAACCATTTAGAATAGGGGTTCACTGAGACCAAGTGTTCCCTGGGCAGCAGCCTGTAACATGCCCTTGTTGCAGGTGGATAAAGCTTAATTATCTTGCCAGGTTTTCACTGCTGGGAAGACAGGTTGATCCATGGCAGTTCACATCCGTCACCTCTATCTTCCATGTATACCAATTTTCATTCATTTGTACACATGAACACACATATAAACACCACCAGGATGCAGCTGCTCCAAAGTCTTTTAGGACTCTGGAGAGATATGCTAGGGTCTGGAAATCTTTTGGGACTGTATGAGACATGGGCTGAGAGAGAGCAGAGATCACAGAAAGCTGTACACCATGCACCCCATGGTGGAGACACAACCCTGCAGAGAGGGACAGAGGTCCAGTTCTCACATATGTTCAGGCTCCAGCTCAGAGATGTTTCTTCCCTGTAGGAGGACTGAGTTGGCTCCTATTATGACATGGCATAAACTGAGGTACTCCTTCCCTACTCTACAGCACTCAGTAGAACATGAAAGTTGCCATTTTGTGTCTTGAAGGTGTCTGAGGTCTCCCCATGTGTTGGTTAGTTTTATATCAACTTGACACAAGTGAGAGTCGTTTGGGAAGAAGGGACTTTAGTTGAGAAAATGCTCCCTCCAGATGGATATGTGAACAAACCTGTGATGATTGTTCTCAATTGGTGATTGATGTGGGCGGGCTCAGCTTACTGTAGGCAGTGCCGTGTAGAGGGTCAAACGTTCCTGTGCACACAGAGAAGCACTGGAGAAGTCAGAGAAAGATAACATGCATCTCCAAAAGAAGATGTTCTCTGTTCTCCCGGAGTGCTGGGGAAGAAGGAGGTTTACAACCTGGTGATCCTCTGCTCTCTGTAGAGCCGGGCTTCCTGTACATCCCCCAGAATTTATGTTTTATTTATCCCAAAACCTTTCCACCTAAATCCTGAGCATTGCTTCTAGGTCATAAAATGCATCCTTACAAGAGATGTCACTTGTGCTTTACAGCAGCCTAGGTGACTTCCTGACAGACACAGGCATTATGTTCACCTCAGTCATCATTCTCCCTAGACTCTAAATCTTGGGCACTATCTCTGAGTCGACAGTACCCATCTTTGTGAAAGAAGCCAGATTTACTTTTTGTAAAGAATCACAGTGTAAACATGTCTTGCTCTCTGTTATGCTAACAGGACTGAATTAATTGTTATCAGAAAACTTCCTCCCCCCAAAATTGTGCTGTGCTTAAATATGGCTAAAAGTAATTATCTTCTGTCAGACTCCTGAAGATCAAACCAGTGATAGCTAACTAAATCAAGCTGAACTGAGTTGTATTCTTACCTCACCAGGACTGTTTCCCTGCTGGCCAGGAAGCCCACAGGAGCCCATATCACTCCTGGGGTGGTGGTTCTGGGTACTCTAAGAAAGGAAGCTGAGCAAGCTATGGACATCAAATCAGTAAGCAGCACCCTCCATGGCCTCTGCATCAGCTCCTGCCTGTAAGCTCCTGCTCCGAGTTCTTGTCTTGATTTCCTTTGATGATGGACTGTGATACAGAAGCATGAAGTATAAGCAAAATAAACTCTCTCTTCCCCAAGCTGCTTTTGGTCATGGTATTTTGTCACAGCAATAAAACCCTAACTGAGATACCCTACCAGGGGTCAACTGAGCTGCAGATACTCCTGAAGACGTCAGCTTGGCCGTCTCTTACCCAGTTCAGTCCTGAAGTCATGTGCCTGGAGATAGTGGCAATTGTACTGGTGGAGGACCCAGGCCAAACAGGGATCTCATCCCAGATACCAATCACAAGAATCGCCTGTTGCCTGTAATCTGATCAACCTGCTATAAATTGAGGTTACTTTAAAATCCTCATTAGGTTTCATCAATTCCTCCAGGGAACTCAGGGAAATACCTGTACCTATCACTTCATCATGACATGCCCAAGGAAGGTGAGTGGGATGCAGTACAGGATTCGCACACCCTCTCTGAGGTGTACCAGTCTCTAGAAGGTGCTACAGATCCATCTTTCCCTGAGAGCCCTAGCCTTTTGGATTTCTGTAGAAGCTTTATTGTGTAGCATGGTTGATTCTATTCTTAGCTACTGATGATCAGTTCAGACTCCAGTTTGTCTCCCCTCCCAGGAGGCTGCACAGTGCAGCTGGAAGCCCCAGCCTCTAATCTTGTCTTCGTTTTCCAGTAAACACTCCCATCTTGGAGCCACCAGGGCCTTGGATCCTGGCCACATAAGGGCATTCCTAGCACGTTGAACATTATAAAAGGCTTAGGAAAGTTTTTGTTTTTCACCTAGAAATGGGTTATAATGAATATTTTCATATTTTACAACTTTATGCAGCTCTTAGATTGCTCTCTTTTTTTAGTGTCTATTACCTGTTTATCTTACTTCTGTTCCCTATGACACCCTCCTAGCCTTCCCATCCCACAAGTGAGGCAACTCTCATATTGTTGTACAGAGACAAGTTAAGGGAGGAAGGATCTGTTTAAATTGTATTCTCAGAGGTGTTAGGCCACCAGGATGGAGCAGAACAGCCCACGTTATGTAGACAGTGAAGAAAGGAGAAGGGCAGCACTGTGCTGGCTTCCTTGTGCCCCCTTTTATTTTGTCTGGGTGCCCATCTATGGGATGGTGTTACCCACACTTAGGTGGGTTCAGTTAACCCCCTCTGAAGAAGACCCCCTCTCTCATACAGCTGTGCTTTGATGATTTCTCCTAGGTAAATCTAAATCCAGGCAAGTTGACAATGGAGAATAATCATTACACCTGTGAAATGCATTTAAGAAGGCCCACATGAGGGGGATGAGAGATAGATAGATAGATAGATAGATAGATAGATAGATAGATAGATATAGAGATGGAGATGGAGATGAGAGAGAAACATACATACACACACAGAGACAAAGACAGAGTGAGGCTGCCCTAAGGCTCCACACTACAAACAAGAGGCTTAATTCTTTTTGCTACTTATATTATCAGTGTTCTGGATTCTGTTTCTTTTTTTAAAAAAATTATATTTATTTATTTTTATTTTCTGTATATGAGCATTTAGCTTGCCTGTATGTCTATAAACCATGTGTGTGCCTGATGTTTACTAAGTCCAGAAGAAGATGCTGAATCCCCTGGTACTGGAGTTACAGATGGTTGTGAGCCACCATGTGGATGCTGTGAATCAATTTAAGGTCCTCAGCAAGAGTAACTGCTCTACTTAACTGCTGAGTGATCTCTCCAGCCCCAAGGATTCTGGGTCTTTAGAGGTTCATAATAGATTAACAAAGTGTTCTGGGTTCACAGGTTTTCGCAATGTGTATTTTAAGTGAATTTGGGGTGAAAGGCTACTTATTGTGTGATGTTCCTCTGACCACACAGCCAGCAGCATGGCCATGGGTAGGTTTGGCTGTGGTTGGTTAAATACCCAGTGGCTGGGAGTCAGGAGATCCACAGGGCCTGGGCAGAAGTTGGTTTTCTTCCTTTTAAAACAAAGATGTGTGTCTTTGTGGCTCCTTTACATATGGAAGGTACAAGTTGTTGACTCAGGTGGTCCCAGAAGGAGGATGTCACATTCTTGGAATATCAGCTGATACCCAGAAGTGACATACTGTTCATCCTCAGTGGCACCATTGATGGTCCACATGTGATTTACTCATCCACTGCTAAGAAATGGTAGGCCTTGGTGGCTGCTGATCTAGATTGTAAGAAGGTTGCTCATAGCTTTGGGTTCTTCTGGGAGCAGAGACCCAACCATCTTCTCCTCTCTGGATTCAGTGTGATCGACAATGGCCATGGAGGGGTATTGGTCAGGTGTGAAGGGCAGGAGGATACGGGCTTTCCTGGTGAAGACTCAGAAAATGGAGGACCACTGATTTTTTGCCCAAGAGGCAAGCCCTCCTTGGGGGTGACCTCTTTGCCTGATGTGTCCCAATTAATAGCATGGACATCTGCAGCACAGGCCTAGAGTGCTTGTAGGTCAGATAGGTTATTTCTTACCGTCCAGTCTTGTTCTCAGGGACCGTCAGGCAAGCACAAGGTTAGACAAGACCCGGATGTAGAGGACAGTATGCGATTCTCTTGGGTGCTGTGGTATTTAGGCTGATCTGACCCACCTCACTGAGGAACCGCTGACAAGGCCATGTTATATAAGAACACTTTGCAAACCACAATGTTCCCCCCCCCCAAAAAAAAGCAAGGCCTAGTTTGGTTAAAACAATGACAACAGCAACAACAATGACAACAAACCCAACCCATTAGAGCAGTCAGTACTCCAGCAAGCAATGCAATGGGGCTCCATATTCTTTGCTGTCTCCATGTGAATCATTCTTTTCTCACTAGTCAGGTGCTGGGACATAACTAGGAAGCTCTGCACAGGGATGTATCTGGGGTAGGAGCAAGCAGGAGTCGGGGCAGGGCAGCCAGTGAAGCTGCTGGAACTGAAAAGTCCAGCATCTCCACCATAGCGTCTGCTTCCTTGGAACTCAATGCAGGGATTGCGGTTTCTTCCAGATGGTGGCTGCTGCTGCTGCTGCTAGCGCAATTCACTGGAGAGGAAGCAAAGGTGTGGATGTGGGAAGACTGGGGCACTAAAACTGGTCCGATTTTGAGTGATGGCTCAGCGGTTAATAGCACTGGCTGCTTTCCCAGAGAACCCAGATTCAATTTCCAGCACTCACATGGCGGTTCATGACCAGATGTTGCTTCAGTTTTAAGTGATCCGATGCCCTCTTCTGGCCTCTGCGGGCACCAGATATGCATGTGATGCACAGACATACGTGCAGGTGAAACATCCATACACCTAAAATAAAAAATAAATCTGAGAGAGAAAAAGAGGGGGGAGGGAGTTCAACTCTCCACAGTACAGTGATGGTAAGGGACATTCTTAGTGGCAAAATGTTAATTGACCCCCCAGCCTCCGTCTTTCCTCATTCTGCCTGTTTAATCGGACTTTTCTGAGCCTCTACCAGGTCCAGACACTGTGATAGCTGGTGCCTGGAAAATGTTCTTTATAAAAGTGTTCCCAGTAGCTATGGCTCATGTAATGGGGAATTCCAGGAAAAGTTCTGGGTTTCAGCCTGTGTAGAAAGAACATTGATCTTGCAGACTTTGTCTTTCTTCCTTTGGCTTTACTTCTAGCTACCTTCCACTTCCTGGTGGCATCACAGTGACCACAAGCTCCAGGCTCATGGCCTACCAAAGTTCAGAAATTCTCACTCAAGGTTTCAAGTAGCAATACGTCTCATTGGGTTAGCTCAGTCACGTGCTCATCCCTGCACCAAGCATATTAAGCTATTAGAAGTTGGATTTGCCAGGTCGAGTCATATCTTGACTCCTGTGCGGGAGGACAGGATCAGCTCCAAGTCACATGGACTGGATGGAGGGGTTCCCTCTCTAGAACTCAGAGGCTTTTGCTATGAGCAGGCTGAATGACTATGGATGCCAGCAGGCCCCTCAAGGGTGTTGATAGATAGTGAAATAGCAAAAGGAATGATTTTCAACCTCTAGGCAGATCTCTAGGGAAAAATGTGTCAAAGCACTTTTTTAAAAAAAATGTACTTTCAAATTATGATCACCAAGGTCCTCACAATTCCACTAGAAAAATTAATCCAGTAAGCTAACAGTCCCCCACAGTTTTTCACACTGGGACAGAGCTGGGGTTCAACGAAACTCTGCCTAGAGGTTTTGGTCTCTGGAGACACTAAGTAAATAGTAAGCAAGTCAGCAGGCAGTTCCAGGGCGGTGCCAGCAGGTGTCGACAAAGAGCTGAGCTGAGATTCCGTAGAGCTCGCATGCCCAGCGGACTTGCTGCAGAGGTTCCCTAGAGCAGCAGCAAACAAATATTTACTTAGATAAGAAGGATGAGGTCTGAAGAACGTTCAGTGCAGAAGGAACAGCTTTGCCCGAGGGCAATGCGATTTCGGAAACAAACAACACCATCTACACTGAAGGCAGGGAAATGTTCTCATCCTCTTCTGCCCGGAGGCATCTCCAGTGACACCTGTTTCTTCTCCTTGTAGGGTATTTTCTGACTGTGAATGCCTATTCTCTCTTAATAGCTATTTTTCCTGTTATTTTTTCCCTTCAATTTTTTATCTCCTTTCGTTACTTTTTGAGTCCCAAAGAGCAACTGAAGGGCTCTTCTAGTGCCATCCCATACAGCTTCTGCCAGCCCAGAGTTGTCGATACAAAATATCTGTCCCTCTCAGATCTACTCTGTGGCAATGGCCTCTGTAACAACAGAATGCCCTCCCCAACAGCCATCATCCTTCACGCTTCCTCCCGTCCTTCCCTGCCTAGCCATCACGAAGCCGTCGTGTTTTCCTCAAGATGGCCAGCAGATGGCAGGTTCTTCCCAGTAATGCAGGAAGGTTCCGTAGACTGCAGTGATCTACACAGAATCCAGTACAGAAAACCCAGACCCCTGAGTTAGAGGGCCCGGAAGAGGCTACTGCCACCGAACCACAGACTTTCACTCACCCCCCCCCCCAGCCCTCACCGTTTCCAGCAGTCTCTATTTCTTGGCTTATTCTCAAAGTCAGTAGCAGCTAAATCACTCAGGGAGAATTTATTAAAGCAGGGTGTCGTCACTCTGCAGCCCAGGCTGGTTTCAAACTCACTATGTAGTTCAAGCTGGCCTTGAACTTGTAGTCCTCCTGGTCTAACCTTTTTGTGTCTTGGGTTATATGTATGGACCACTATGTCTAACAGCTGCTTCTCAAAACAAAAGCAATTTCCATCTGTGAGATACTCTGGTGCCTACTCTTCAGACTGTCAAATTCTAACCCAGGGCTGGGTCTGGTGGCAAAGAGCCTTCAATCCCAGCACTTGGGAGGCCAGAGGCGGGCAGATCTCTCTGAGTTTGAGGCTAGCCTGGTCTACAGAGTGAGTTCTAATATAACCGAGGCTTGTCAGAGAAAAAAAAAAAAGAAAATAAATTCTAGCGCATTCAATACATATCCCTATCTATCCCCTTGTCTCATCGAGATAGTTTTGTGGACTCCAGCCATGTTGGTGTTAGAAGCAACCTCATGGATTGCCAATCTGGAAGCTCACCTGTGATCCCCGTGCCTGTGGGCTAGAACAGAAAAAATTATGTCATTATTTTAGCTAATGGAAATTTAGCATTTTCCCTTTATCATCATGGATGCAACCAAACACATCATACTCATGACCCTCACGAGGACGGCACCATCAATGGCCGTTCTCAAACCTCATTTGGTTGTCCCAGTTTTAACAAACCTCACGTGTATCGATGCTTTGGACTCTTGGCGGTCATTAGACCTCCTTCAAGATTGTGTTACTTAGTGCATCAACACAGTAGATTATGTTTCATAATATCCAGCCTTGTTTTTAATCACATCCCTGCTTTAGGTCAATTGGTTATCTGTAATTCTATGTATCATGTCTTGGACATTAAAAAAAAAACTATTTTGAAAATACACTGGAGTATCAAAGAGGCCCGTGGCATGGGAAAAGATTAATAATAACATTCACCTAATTCTGATAGAGAGATCCTCGCTCTAGCAGAAGGAGTGTCTTTCTCAGAGGCCATCACTGGCTTTGAACAGTCTTGTCTGCAGTTTGAATCTGAAAAGACCACAGGGACAGGCAAACATTAGATATGAGGGGACAGTAACGACCATGTCCTGCTTCCAAGCTTCCCATTCTGTGTCAGTCCCCCTCCTGTCTATAGCTGTTAAACTCACAACTCTGCTCCATGGAGGACATTTTCCAGGGGCTGCTAATCTTGCTGCTGGGAACTTGCAGACACTGGCCCAGAACCTGGTCCTTTTCTGGATACTGTATCTAGCAGTTGACAAATCCTTTTATTTCAGACACCTTTGGGCTTAAGATTTTTAGTTTAGCAATATACATTTAGAAGTTTTAGAAGGATGAGAAAATATAGCAAGGTTTCCTTCCTTCCTTCTACTTTCACTTTCTTCTTTGGTCCCTGCCTCCCTGCCTCCCTGCCTCCCTGCCTCCCTGCCTCCCTGCCTCCCTGCCTC
>NW_021620873.1:3753602-3776788 GCF_004785775.1 Grammomys surdaster
CTCCCTGCCTCCCTGCCTCCCTGCCTCCCTGCTGCTCTGCCTCCCTGTGCCCTGCCTCTCTGCCTTCCTGCCTCCCTTCCTCTTTTTTTCTCTCTTCTTTCATCGTAAGGTCTTGTTTTGTATCCCAGGCTGGCCTGAAACTAATGCTTTTCCTGCTTGGTTCAGTCCTTCTTTCTGAGACAGCATGTGATACCATGTCAGGCTATAGCAAGCCTGTCTCTTCTCATTCTGCAATGTGTTCTCATCTCTTTCACTTTCCCAGGTGTGCTCATTCATCTGAGCCTCTGCTCCCTGATCTTGGATGCGCTCAGATACTGAGTGAGATGGGAGCTCATCTCTTCTGCTCCTTTATGCAGAGATCTACGCCCCCTCTGTATCATTCTGCTCCAGAACCTGACCTCAAGATCCAGTTGATATAGCACCAAAATACTGTCTTAGTAGAAATCCATCTGTGCTTTGCCTCGAATGAAGATGGAGACAAACTGGGCATCCTCCTTTGGTAAGCTTGCCATATCTGGGTCTGTTTGGAAGACTTTGAAAAGGAGTCTGGCTGGGCTTAGGAGGCATCCTGAGGCTGTTATGAAGATCAAGCAAAGGGCTTTATAAATGTCAAGCGATATTATTAGCAGCAATTTGCATTCATAGAGAAGGGAGGGAGGCACACGGAGTGAGGCACTCCAGGCACCTGTAAAGAGAACCTGCCTGCATCCAGCATGCTCTTCTTGAAGTACCCATTTTACTACCCAGTTGTCCGGTGGCCACATTTCCATCTCCCTTCAGGGCACGGAAGAAAACACCAGTTTATTGCTGGCAAAGAAATGCAACCAAATTTCTGCAGGAAATGTAGAAGCCAGAAGCAGCCAGCAGAGGGAGGAATTGTCAGGGATAAGCAAAGCAGAGATCTGACAGGTCTTAAGTAGAGTGGATCCCTGTGGTCTCTGGGGAATATGCTCCAAGACCCCCCAAAGGAAGCCCAAGACAACACCTGGTCCTGAGCTCTCTAGTATCTGATGCTTTCCCCTCTACCTTCACATGGAAATATTAAATGCAGGATTAAATACAGGAGTTAGGCACAGTAAGAGAACAAACACAATAAATAATAATAAGATGGAACAATTCATACACTGTAATAAAACTGCCAGCATCATAGTGCTTGCATTTTGGGTCATAATTAAGCAAAATAAAGATCTCTTGAATGTAAGCACTGTGACTCTTTTGACAATTGATCTGACAATTGAACCAGTTACTAAGTGGCTGACAGCAGTGATGTCTACAGTCAAGGTGGTACAAGCTTTTGTCACACTCCTCAGTCCTTCTGAACCCATTCAAGACCATGCTGGCATCCATCTACAACTTTGTGATTGGTTGCCTGCTCTGGGCAAGGTACAAAAGCCACCAAAGAATCAGCTAAATCCTTTGCCTCCAGGTATGTAGTGCTCACTGTAGAGCCCTGTGCACAAGAGTGAGCTGTTAGTTATAGTCTCGGGGTGAGTATTTGTTGAGTGCAAGGAGAGGGGGAGGGGGGAAGAACTCGATTTGTCCCTTGCATCCTGGTAAATGAATGAATGAACAAATGAACGAATGAGATTTTCTGTTTTGTTGGTTGGTTTCTTACTCCCTCTCAGCCCATACAGTTGTCTTTTCAGCAGGAACATGGGGTCAGAAATGTACAGGGCCTAGAGCGACAGTCAGGAGATGCAGGCATTGACGTCAGCTGGGCTGACCTGTGCTGGAGCCACTGTGGGAAACTTCTACTCTTCAGTTTCATCACGCAGTGTGATGGGGTTGGAGGATGATTCACTTCCTCATAGGCAGCTGTATGCTGTGACAGACAGGAGGCAAGGCTAGGCCAGCATGCCCCGTGAGCTCTAACACTCACTGCAGGAGCCTGGTGTTCTACAGACCAGTCCTGGGATGGGGCAGTGCCCTTTAATGTGGGCCCAAGGGAATGTTGGCTCCCTCAGAGTTCCCTCTTCAGGTGTGGTGGGAGTGGCAGTTGAATGGGGCAGTTGGAGAGGAAGGCTCCCAGCAGGTGGGACAAGGGAAAGGAAACTTGAGGTCCATCGAGGAGCAAGCTAGGTAAGAAGGGCCAAGGGCCATGACTTCTGGTCACTCTTCTTCTCTATTTCACCCTAAGAACTTGCTCTTTCCCTGTGCAGGTAAAGCTCATCTCTGTTGCAACTAGTGGCCCCTGTTAGGTCATGAGGGTCCTTTGCCACCCATCAGGCTGCGCGGCACATGTGTGACCTTGTCTGCCCCTGTAGGAAGGAGCCCTGGCTTGGCCCCATGTTTTTACGGAGATGAAAGAGGCTGGGAAAATTCTAGTTTTGGAGCCTTGTGGAATGTAAAAGAAAAAAATAGAAACGAGACAGGATTTGAACATCTGTGATGTACAGAAGCCTCCACTGAGTAAGTTAGATCTTTCAGTCACGTGTGCACAATGTCTTAGCTTAGGTTTCATTGCTGTGAAGAAACACCATGACCACGGCAACTTCTATAAAGGAAAGCATTTCATTGGGGTTGGCTTACTGTTTCAGAGGTTTGGTTCATTATTGTCATGGCTGTCATGGCAGGGAGCGTGGCAGTGCGCAGGCAGACATGGGGCTAGAGAAGAAGCTGAGAGTTCTACATCTAGATTCATAGGCAGCAGAAGGAGACTGTGTGTCACACTGGGCATAGTCTGAGCATAGATCTCAAAACCCACCTCCACAATGACACTTCCTCCAACAAGGCCACACCCACTCCTTATGAGCCAAGCATTTAAACACATGAATCTATGGGTGCTAAACCTACTCAAACCACCACACACAGGCACATATGCATGTTCACAGAACATTGTTCATGATTTAATCAAGAGATTAATTTTTTTTTTTGAAGAAAGATCTTGAATTCCCATGGCATTACTGTGTGGTTCTCATAGGTTTAAAATGGGAACTCTTTGTTCGGTTCATCTGTGTTAGTGGGAGACCTTCTTTGGAGATTCCACCAGGAGCTTCCATTTTCAGCCCTTTATGGATGAGAAGACTTGAACACACTTCCTGCAGCCTCTGTGCTGTTTATATGTGGCCCGGCCTTTCCTTGGCTCTCCTCCCATCAGTCCGCAACTCTGATGCCAGCTCCTCATCACTCAAGATTAACGATGTGGGTTGACTGACCATAGCGTTCTGGGGACAGCCAATATGGCTGAGTAGGAGAAATGAGGGGCCAGACCTGAGGAAAGCCACTTAAAGAGTCTCCTCTGAACTGTATGTAGGTAGCTCAGGTCTTGAAGGGAATTGGGAGGGAGGATATGAGGCATCAGATACTTTACATTAATAATGGATTTATTGCTTTGGGGTGTAGTTCAGTAGCATGCATAAAGCCTTGGATTCAATACCTAGACCAGAAAATAAAATGGGAGAGAGAGATAGGGAGGGAGAGAGGAAGAAAGAGAGGGAAGGGGAGAGGGGAGAGGGAGGGAGGTAGGAAGAGGGGGTGGTGAGAGAATTTATGGGGAGAGATGAGGACCATAGCCTTTTATCTGGAAGGGTTTTCAGGTGAAAGCTACAAAGCAGCTGCAAAGGACTGATGGAGTACCAAGGAAGGGGAGCCATTGTAGACGTTAAGCAACACCAGAATTCTAATCTGAAATGTGCCCTTGTAAGATGTCCAAGAGAGGCAAACTGGAGTGTGAGAGAGCGCAGGAGAAGGCGTAGAAGATGTTTCCGGTAAAGCTGCCCTCTAGACGTCTATTCCCCTCCCACTTTGAACAGAGTCAAGGACAGAGACAAACAAATCCAGTATGAGGAGAGCAACAGTGCTCGTGTGACGGTAAAGGTTAAGCAGCTCAGAGCCTCAGAGCCTGAGGCCGGGAGGGGAGCTGCAGGCTGTGGGCTGTGGAGCACGGGTGCCTGCTTCTTTCGGTGTCTGATTATAGTCATGGAAGTCTTTTTTTTTTTTTTAAGTGCTACTCTTAATACATGTTTTTTACAAACTGAAAAAAAATTGTACTATGCAGACCATCTAAAATGGACTTCTAAATTGTATATGCTTGTGTTCTTTGCTCTAAGGTAAAGCACTCTCTGATAAAGCACCCTGCCCAGCATACCGAAGTCAGGTTTGGAACCCCCACCTGAACGCAGCAAGGGGCCCCAGAGACCGGTTCACTTCAGGGTTCCTGACCTAGCGAGCTGCCTATCCCCCAGTTCTCTCAGCTGCTCTTGAGTCTCTGGGACTGCTGGCGAGCAGATCCTTCACTCTAGGCAGCTTCTTGCTCCTGGCAAAGGATGGCACGCCAGACGGGAGAGCGACGTTAGCCAAAGCACACTTCCTGATTTGAAGACTCTCACTCCCCCCACCCCTTTCCGGGCTGCCAATTTTAGTAAAAATACCGTTCCAGCTGCAGAGCTTCCAGGCTGTCTTAGGGAATCGTAACTCGGCAGTCCCTATGGGGTGTTCAAGGAATCGACCTCACAGCACCAGTTTCCTACTGATGGCCTTCTATGTTGTGCATCGTGAGATGTTTGTCCTCTTAGATTAGCTGCTGATGGCATCCTTCGCCAGTTAAAAGGTGAACAAGAAACCAGAAGTCCTGCGTAAGGCAGGATGACTCTGGTCAAGATGGAAGAGGTGGAAAAGCCTGGATAAGAGAGGAATAGAGGTTGGGCTTAAATTGAAAACAAAACAAAAGAAAACAAGACAAAGCAAAGCACAGTGACTGCCTTCAAACAGCAGAGGCATGTATGGTCTGCCCAATCCCTAAGACCCCAACTGGGGTTCACTGGGAAACGGCAATTGGTTTCACAGAAGGAAAACAACACGTTCCCTCTAGGATAACTTCTTAACGCGTTTAACTCCTCATTTTAAAATGATTTCAAATTCACAGAAAGGCGACAGGAATAATGATAAGAAATTTCAGCTGTACTCAGACAAAACAACAAGCTGCCAGGATGACTTTAATATTCTCTGCATGCATTATTTATTAGTGCTGTCTGTGACCTCTGGACCCCGTGCCTGTGCCCTCCCTGTGCCTGTGCTCCGTACCAAAACTGCAGGTGTGCGTCCTCGTGCTTGGCTTTTACAATCCTTATTGACACATTTGAAAGTCTCACATAATTTGCAGCATTCTCTCTGAATACTAATTTTTCAAGAATATGGATTCTTACATAACCAGAATCATCAAAACGATAAGCATCTCCAATCATTCAGCAATCAAAATGGAGGCATTTGACTTTAACCTAATGTTGCTGCATAGAGCCCAGTCAAACGTCTTCAGCTGTCCCATTTATATCCCTTTTGTTGTTGTTGTTCTTGTCCAGCATGTCACACAGGGCTGTGCTGTTTCAAGCTGTCCTGTCTTTGGTTTCCTCTAAGCAGAAGCATTTCCTTACTTCCTTTGTCTTCCCATGATGCCAAGGTTCCCAAGAGCTCGGGCTAATTTTGCAAAGAGCTCCTGTGGGTGCCTGGGCTTCCCTTTGGATCAGGTTATGCATTTCCTATATAAACACAACGTGAAAGCTGTCTTGAGTGGTTGGCTGAAGAATGTCACCTCGGCCAGGAGGGGATTCTCAAGTAAGAGGCTCTGTGATGTGCCTGTCTCTTTTGCGTTCTCTCAGTTCCTAGATTCTGTAATTCTCTATCTCGAAATGATTGGTGCTTGTTTTCAAAACTCTTGATTTTTTTGTCTTCTTTACCTGATAAGCTCTCCTTCTAATCAGGAAATAGTGAGGGGGGAGTGGACATGGAAAGGCCCGAAAGCCAGAGAGAGGCTACAGAGGTGGCTGGTCGGGGAACCCAATATGGCTATCACTCTTGTATCACTCTTGCTGTGGCAGTAACAAGAATGTGGCTGGAGAACGAAGACCTGGGACCTTCTTCACTCTATGGTCATGGCTGGATCGGATTTGGTTGAGGTGACCAGAGTGTGAGGCTGCAGTGAATGCAGAAAATTTAGAAGAGGGCTACAGAGATGGAGCTTCGGGTGAGAAGGCTGTGAGAGACGTCTGATAAGCACAAGGGAAAACTTCTTGTGGCCCTTTGCTCAAGGGGCCTGACACTGTCAATGTCTGTCTAGAAAGCAGGAGAATGCCTCAGGCATGGTTAAGCTTGCTAACTTGCTTGCTCAGACTCTCATATTTCTCTCTCTCTCTCTCTCTCTCTTTCTCTCTCTTTCTCTCTCTCTGTCTCTCATTTTTATCATGTGTGTTAGTCAATAGGTTGATATGAGGGCCTACTTCATTTGTCTTTAGTTTTAAGTGGCAATACACTGTGTTCGCCGTATAGTTTTTAAGCTATCATCCATGCACATTGAAAATGGCAAACAGCTGCTACAGACACTCTTGGAGAGGCCATCAAAGCATCAAAGTGTTTTTTTTTTTTCCATGCGATTTCATCCTCTGTGTGTTGTTCGATTGTATGTGTTTTGCATTGCATTTCAAGATTGACACCAAGAAGTATGAGAGAAAGAAGGCTAACAGAGTCAGGAGAGAGTGCCAAATTTAGGCTACTCTATGTACAACTGCATAAGCAGAGAGATGGTGTCATCTGCCATATGGATGCCTGATTTCTGGCCATGTTGATAAGATAATCTTGAACTTAACCAGATACTGCCAAACTGATTTATAACTTATTGACACAATTTACATTCTAACCAGCAGGACTTAAGAGTGGCTGTGTTCCTTACCTATGCAAAGGCCTACAACCTTTAGGCATTATGTATGATATTGTTTATTTGAAGAACCAGAAATAGCTATTATTATTGTTTGAAACATTTCTGCAACTTAGGGGTCAGGCATGTTTTCCTGTGTTTTTGAAAGATTTTGTTGTTGTTTTGAGACAGACTCTTACTATGTGGCACAGACTGACTCAAACTCAGTCCTGACTTGTCCTCTCAGTGTGGGGACTGCAACTGTGTGCCACGACACCTGGCTCCTGGGTTCAGTGAGCTCCTCTGTCAGTTGCCTAGCTACATCTTTTGTTTATCTTCCTAATTGACTATTTACCCATTATTGGCCTTTGAAATCTTTGATGAATGGTACATACTAAAGTTTTATAGTTAAAGGGCTGAATTTACGTTAGCCCATTGCTTCTGTTTTTCTTAACTTTTAACAAATGATGCCTTCTGATCGACAAGTTTGTGATTTCAGTGTAGTGGCCGTAGGCAAGGCGTTAGTTTTAAGAAACACTTCCCTTTCTGAAAGTCACTAATGCATTTCTATTTATGTCTTATTGGAGTTTTTCTTTTCTCTGCTTTGCTTAGGTATTTGTATTCAGTGGCACTTTGCATTGACTCTAGAGCATGCCAGGCAGGAGCTCTAACTGTGTCTCCTTTGTTGGTGGTGTTGTTACTTTTATTTTGAATAGGGTTTTGGTAAATTAGAAAGAACTTGATCAGCCGGGCGGTGGTGGCGCACGCCTTTAATCCCAGTACTTGGGAGGCAGAGACAGGTGGATTTCTGAGTTCGAGGCCAACCTGGTCTACAGAGTGAGTTCCAGGACAGCCAGGGCTACACAGAGAAAGCCTGTCTCGAAAAAAAAAAAAAAAAAAAAGAAAGAAAGAACTTGATCTATGATCCTTCTACCCCAGTTTTCTAAATAGCCGAGATTTCAGGCACTCACTACCTTCATATTTAAAGCATGTTTCTCGTAGCCAGCATATTTTGTTTCCTGTCTGACAATCTCTGTTTTTAAAAACTGAAATGATTTGTGTATAGCCAACATAATTTGTGATATGGTTTGGTTTAAATCTATTGACTTGCTTTTTATCTTCTATTTTTTCTTACATTTTGTTTGTTTGTTTTGTTTATTAATGTCTCCATTCCTCATTGCCTGCTTTTTAGGTATTCGTGTGATAGTCTATTTATTTAATGTTTAGTATTTCCCTCCCTCCCTTCACCTCTTCCCCCTCCCTCACTCTCTCCCTCCATTTTAAATTTCTCACAGTTTTCACTATCAATCTCAACTGACACACATGCACCACATAGGTAATAAGTATAGGGAGGAGCTAGGTGTTAAAGCACGGCCAATAATGAGACAGACACGAAGCCCACAGTCTGTTTAACTAAAAGGAAAAGTCCTCAGCAAAGGAGAGTTGTGATTTGAACCTGAGTCTGCGCAGGAATTGGTCAAGGGAAGCAGGGACCAGATTGCTTCAGGTGTGTGTGTGTGTGTGTGTGTGTGTGTGTGTGTGTACAAAGGCATGGCAGCAGTAAGGAGAGGTTGGCACTTTGCTCAGGAGACATTAGTACATTTAGCATGGCTGGAATGTGAGACTGGACATGTGGAGGAGTCAGGGCCCATATTAGTAATTTTGGAAATTTCTGTCTCCTGATTGAATTAGGATTCTGGAGCTGTGTCTGTGGTATTCTGGTCATTAATATTCATTAACTGAATGAAGAGATTTTGAGCAGATCTACTGCACATAAAGCATGTGCCTCTCCCATCTGACTTCATGGTTCAGCTTTTACTTGAAAAGATATTTCCTGTTTCAATAGAGGAGGCTTTCTGTTTTCAGATTTTCTTTCTTTCTTTCTTTCTTTCTTTCTTTCTTTCTTTCTTTCTTTCTTTTTTGAGAGAGAGAGAGAGAGAGAGAGAAAGAGAGAGCAAGAGAGCGAGAGAGCGAGAGAGCGAGAGAGCGAGAGAGCGAGAGAGCGAGAGAGCGAGAGAGAGAGAGAGAGAGAGAGAGAGAGAGAGAGAGCGCACATATTGTTCCCGAGGCATGCCTCTTGTAATATCGGACAAATAAGAAAAATTTCCAAGGTTATTGTAAGCTTGGAAAACGCAAGCTTCAGTTTCTCCAAGTCTGGATTGCCACAGATGGGACTGCATAGCTCACAGAGTAAGGAGGGTCATTTGGCCTTTTGCTGGGCTCAGTTTTCTCTTCATGATAGTGAGGGATTTGTAAAAGAGTCCATCAGAGGGACACTTCCAGCTTGGGCTATCCTGTGGTTTATTAGTCATTTACCAGATACCTTTGATGAGAATTGCTTTTTAACCATGAGAACTTCCAGAGAGAAATCACTAAATTTGAACCCTGTGTTTAAGTAACAATATGGATACCACCTCTGTTTAAGATGGGCAGAAGCCAGTTCAACATAGCTTAGCAATAAAGGGGCATTTCTTTCTTGTGTCGGAGGAGAGGAATGTCATGGGAACTCAGCGCTAGTACAAAGCTAGGGCTCAGAAAAGGACTGGAGCATAGGATTTGAAAAGCCTGCTGCAGCACTCTCCACAAATGGGGCAGTTGATCTGTAGGCAGACACAGACTATGTTCTCCCAGTCTGGGTTACAGGTTTTTACTGGGGGCATTGGCCACAGAATCAACTGGAACATGAACTTGTCCCAACGTGGCTGGTCCTGTGGGTGCTCTTGTGGAGGTTTTTTGTGCACCCCTGGGTATCCAGGTGGAGGGGACATGGGTGGATAAGCTCTTGGAAGGAGCTAGACAAATGAAGGTGTACATGTGTAACAGAATTCACCCACACCCAGAAAGTGAACCCATTTTTCCTGAGGCTGTCTTGCTGGGCTGAGAACCAGCCTTGCCCATGGGTTGACCCTCAAAGAAATCTCCCAGGAGGATTTATGGCTCCCAGACAACAGGAGAGGAATGAGATGTGGTTACTCAACTCCGGTGGGGGTGTAAGGTGTCTCAAAGGGTTTTGGTGGTATCTGGCCACAGTCCTTCTTAGATACTGATACTAATTGGTAAAACCATGTCTGAGGACTCAAAGCAAGCAAAGGGGCCTGGCAGAAACAATGGCTTTTGACTGTACCCCCAATGTCTTCATCTCTCAAGGGGCATCTTTATCTTTGACTGCAGAGTGAAAGTGTCCCAAAGCCAAGAGTCTAGGGCTCCAGAACACCATCAAGATGGTGGGGGAAGGCCCGTACCTCATCTCAGACCTGGATCGCAGAGGCCATCGGAGATCTTTTGCTGAGAGATATGATCCCAGCCTGAAAACCATGATCCCAGTTCGACCCCGTGCAAGGTGAGCCAGGAGGAGAACTGAGGTGCTCAGGGCAGGGCTCCCATGGATGGTCCCCAGCCTCTGCTTGCTACGTGCTATCCCTTATGTCTGTCCTTTTAGCCATCTGTCCATTTGTTTATGGATCACTAACTTCAGTCTTCTTCCTGCGGTTGGTGAGATACCACCTCATGCTCAGACTGCTCACAGCACTTATAAACGATTTATTTATTTATTTATTTATTTATTTATTTATTTATTTATGAGCTGGAAGAGTCTTGCTTTATAGGCCAGAGTGGCCTGGAACTCAAGATCTTGCTTCCTCAGCCACCCAACTGCTAAGATTTCAGGTGTGTGTTACCATGTCCAGCTTCTTTATTCTTCACAAGCACTCTGAAAGTTCTGGTAGAATCTTTAGCTGATGGTGAGGCAACTATTTTTAACAAACTGCCTCACCAGTTATCAGCTGAAAGAGAGCAATGACTTTCCCCCCTAGCTTACAATTTCACAGGTACCTAGTAAAATAAAGCAATCTGGGCCGAGACGGTTTGGGTAGCTCATATGATCTTGACCAATTTGCATGGACATCTGCTGTGTAAGGTGCGTGTGCTTCTGAGGGTTCTGTGATTTTCAAGCACATATGCTCAACAGTTCAGTATATTTATTATTTTATATATCGTTAGCCACAACACCAGAAAATACTGCCTTTGCTGAGTAACAAAAGGCCAAGCGGCATCTCTTGAGCTTATAGTATGCCTCAAATTTTATTTATTTTCAACAGTTTCTCTGTCCCTCTGTTTCTGTCCCTCTTTCTCTAACACACACACATAAACACTCTCTCACACACACACTCACACACACACACACACACACACACACACACTTATACATGCTCACACACTCCAGTTTGACCATATTGACTCCACATATTTTTCAATTTTCATGGTGTAAGTACCATATCCTTGTTATCAACATGACCGCTGGATTTGAAGAAGGAGAGATCTACAGTAGCTCCCCACTCCTGGGTATTTCCACCACAAAGATGGTAAATGAATGTGAGGAACTCCCTCAGAGGACAGGGACAGTAATATAGGCGCACATTTCAACAGTGAGTTTGTTAAAAATTGGGACCCATGTAGGATGGCATGCAAATCCATGCAACATTTTGTGTTTTTTGAAATATAGTCCAATAGAAGTATTAAGGATTATAACCAAAAATAGTAAAATAATTAGAAAGTGCTAAGTTTTGAGTATGATTACCTTTGATTTAGGATAATATAGTTAATTAAATGTATGTTACTCAATTTTGAATATTGGCTGTGTTTAACAGCTGACCTCTGTATTTCCTGAACATTCACCATCTGCTCTCCGGAGCTGGGGTAAGCTTGACTAAGAACTACCCAAAGGGCTAATGAATGCAAGCCCCAGGTACCATATGTAGTTGTGATTACAAATTAGAGCCAGAGTATGAGGGCAGGGAGCCCAACATCCAGGACCCTGAGCGTATAACTTGCTCTAGGTTGGCGTCCAATCCTGTGGATGATGCTGGGCTGCTGTCCTTTGCCACGTTTTCCTGGCTCACACCTGTGATGATTCAAAGTTACAAGCACACGCTGACTGTGGACACCCTGCCCCCACTATCTCCTTATGACTCATCTGACGTCAACGCCAAGAGGTACCAGGGTCACCAGGGAGTGGTATTGTGAGCGAAGGGTCCCGTGAGTCTCTTCACCTGCTTCTGCCTGTGGAAACTGACACCCATGGGAGCTACTGACCCTTCTTTCTCAGTGGCTGTTCACTGAGATGCAGCTTGACCTGAGGGCATTTCTTGGCCCCATCTCTGGGGCATGTGCTAACATAGAAGACTATAATGTTAGGCAGGGGAAGGGGCTGTAGGAGTGCCACTGTTGGTAGGTAGTTGGGGACTTGCTTTTCTCTGTGCTGTTTGGGACCCACCTGGGTTGCTACATGCAGCTCTAGGTAATCATTTCTGTTTCGTTTTTTTTTTTTTCAAATCTCGCCATTGTATGTCCATATTGCAAACTTCCCATATTTGCCAATTTTAACTCGTGAAAGTATACAATCACTTCCATCTAATTGAGGTAGCTTAGTGATGTTTAAGCAGTAAAACTATGCCCCACCATGCTTCTACTCCTCTACCAGAGGCCGCCACCATTAACATGTTGGTGAGCCTGCCTGATCTTTCCTAATCCCTGCAACCGTTGTGTCATTGTGTGAAGAAAGATGCCTCCTTTTCTTTCTTTCCTTTTTTTTCTTTTTTTGTGAGACAGGCTCTTGCTGTGTAGTACTGGTTGGCTTAGGACTCACTACATACACTAGGCTGGCCTAGGAACTCAGATTAATCTGCCTCTGCCTTCTTAAGTCCAGGCTATGCTTTTTTTGTTGAAGTTAAAACACAGAACATGGGGCTGGAGAGATGGTTCAGTGGTTAAGAGCACTGACTGCTCTTCCAGAGGTCCTGAGTTCAATTCCCAGCACCCAAATGGTAGCTCACAACTGTCTAGAGCTGTATGGGATCTGATTCCCTCTTTCTGGTGTGTAGCTATACATGCAAACAGAATACCCATATACATGAAATAAATAAATAAATATTTTTTTAAAATTGAACACACTATGTGGCTGACACCTTGCTCTTTCTAGTTGAAAACGCGTAGACTTATTCACATCTGCACAAAGACATCAACCTCATTCATTCATTGCTTCTAATGTGCACGAGTGTGTCACCTGCATGTGTGTGTACATCATGCATAAGCTTGCTGCTGGAGGAGGTCAGAAGAGGGTGTCACGTCCCCTGGAAGTGGAGCCCCAAACAGTTGTGAGCTGCCACATGGTTGCTGAGAATCAGACCTGAGTCCTCTGCAAGAGCAACAAGTGCTCTTCACTGCAAACATCTCAACAGCCCCAGGCTTCGTTCCTTCTAATAGTTGCACTGGAATGGCTTCTGAGGACCTCGAATGTCTTGACCAAGCGAAGGTCCTCAAAGCTGCCATCTTTCTTTTTCCTGGAGGTTGCCCTAATTTTGACCACATGGTTCAAAGTATGACATTTGCTGGAATATATACTCAAGAGGCTGAGTGCAAGTTGTGGTCTCTCAGGTAATTCTGGGGGCAGACTTGCCGTAGCCCTTACCCCTGCTCTGAAGAAATCCCAACTATTGTTAATTTATCTACAGTCTTGAGAAGGTTTCCAGGGAGCTTTGAGAGGCTAGATCAGGATCTGTGGGGTGCTAGATTTTTCTTCTAGCTTTCTGGCTAGTGTTTTTCGTTAGGATTTTAAAAAAATTGTCTCCTTTCCAACATGGATTTGGATTATCTTCTCTCTCATGCTGCCCTTTGTTCTCATCTGATTCACTCAGGCCAGGAGATTAAGTACCAAATAAATGCTGGCTGTTCAACGGCATGCCCAGCTCAGCCCCAGGCCTCTCTTCTGGGATCTGAACTCCACAGACTCAGCATCAGAAGCACTTGGATGCCTCACAAGTTTCAGTATCTAGAGTTCAGGATGTATCATCTGGGTTTGTATGAACGTAGAATTTTCAGTTTTCTTTGCTTGTGTGTTGAATCCATAGCTGCACACAGTAGGCAAGGGCTTACACTGCATTCTGGACCCTCAGGCCAAACCTCATGACGCACTTTTCTTCTTTCCCAAGTCTCTGTTAACCCTGTTCTCACAGTTGCTAAGACTGGGAAACTGGACTCTACAGTTGGTCCTCATTCTCCTTCCCTCCCACATCCAACCCAACGAGTCCTGTTGTCACCCCCTGGTCACCTGTTCTTGGATCTCCTCTTAACTTGCCAGTGCTGTGCCTCTGGCCCGGTGCCTCTCACGTCCTATATGATCATTTGCTTTGCCTCACAGCCAATCGTGCTCACAGCCACCAAGTAATCTTTCAGATGTGCAAATCATGTATGTCATCACGTTGACCTAAAGATCCGCACTTGCTTTCCTTGCACTCAGACCGTGGCAGTGTCTAAGTGCCTTCCTGAGATCCTTGACATCCCGTGAGAGTCTGCTCAGCCTTACCTCCTGGCATCCTTTGCTTCATGTGCCATAGACCTGTCATGCTGGACTCCTTTCAAATCTTTGAGACAGACAGCCTTTTGTTGTTGTTGTTGATTCCTTGAGATAAAGTCTTGCTATATAGCCTCCAATGGCTTAAAACTTGAAATCCTCCTGCCTTAGCCTCCAAAGGGCTTAATATATAGGCACATCCTACCATACCTTGCTAAAAGGACAGGCAGTTTTTCCCTCCAAGGAGGATTTTTAACTGGCCTTTGCTCCTAATCTTCGTATAATTATGGGTATTGTAGCCAGAGGCTGAGGAGACAAGGGCTTGGGAGGTGCCTAGTGCAGATATTATCAACAGCTCTGGCTGGATAGCCTCTCCCCCTCCTGCCCCCCAACCCCTATTTACTTGCCCAGAGGAAGAAGACAGAGAAATGCTGCTTTCCCCAAAGGCATCAATTACTGGGTTGAGGGCTGTGCCATGCACCTTTGCAAGAGTTTGCCCACTGAAGCAGTTCCAGCTGATTGGTGATATGGGCTGTCTGTACCTTTTCCCCTCGCCTTTTCTTTCATTGCAGATTCCAAATCCTTTGGGATGAAGAAATAGAAAGGGTAGGGCCTGAGCGGGCCTCTCTGGGCCGAGTGGTCTGGAAATTCCAGAGGACCCGAGTTATGATGGATGTTGTAGCCAACATCCTGTGCATCGTCATGGCAGCCTTAGGGCCGGTGAGTAGGGCTGGCTCGTCCAAATAGTCTCCTAGGTCTCCAGCTGGGCAAACTATGTTATTAGTCACTTTTCTCTAAGAGTCAGTGGCTTTGGTTCATTGTCTTTATCTCTGTGTTCCTTGGGGGTGAATTTCCATAAAGCCGATTCTTATCAAGCGCAGCCACCACAGCTGAAATTAATGAGAAAGTCTGCCTATAAAGTCAGCTTGCTGTCACCGGGGCCTCCTGGGTGGAGCTCCACCCAGCAGCACTCCCTTCTCCCACTGCACTTTTTACAGACAGTTCTCATCCACCAAATCCTCCAGCACATTACCAGCATCTCCTCTGGACACATCGGGATCGGCATCTGCTTGTGTCTGGCCCTTTTTGCCACCGAGTTCACCAAAGTCCTGTTTTGGGCCCTTGCTTGGGCCATAAATTACCGCACAGCGATCCGACTGAAAGTGGCCCTCTCCACGCTAATTTTCGAAAACCTGCTGTCCTTCAAGACGTTAACTCACATCTCTGCAGGCGAGGTAAGCAGGTCCCGGAGGCGCTTACATTGGAAAAGTTGGCCCGGTTTCTGTGAGTGTGTGGCCTGTGCTTCCTGAACGGAGCGCCCACCTCTTTTTCGCTGTTCACATCCAGATGTGAACAAATCCCGTTGAGGGAGGTGATGGAAACTCAATACAACACGAGAGGAAGTCAGACGGAGGAAGGCTCACATCTGAGCTGCGGAAATTGAAAAGCTGACACAGGGCTAGAGGGTAGTATCATATCATTCGATCCCTTTGAGTACCGGTGAGGGCAATAAAAAGAAAAAGCACACTGTAGGAAAGAGCACACTGTAGGTATTGAGCACACTATTTAGTAAAACGGATAGGCAAGGAGAGTGTAGTGCGCGCCTATAATCACAGTACTCAGGGCACGGAGGGAGAAGCAATAGAAAAATTGAGGCTAGCCTAGGCTATGTAGTGAGAACTTGTTCCCTTCTGGAAAAAAAACCTCCAATTGTGTAAGATTCCAATAGAATACAACCATGTGTGTTGTACTTCAGAACTGATATTGTCTTAAGACTCTAATCTTTAGTAATAAAATCCTTGCCATGGCCTCCCAGGAATTTAGTGAAAAGACTTGCTTCTCTTTCCCAGTAGTCCCTTCAACTCTGTTCATCTTATGCCAATTATGAATAGACTCTGCATGGAAATAAACAAGAGCTGAGGACAGAGCTGAGTTAGCAGAGCGCTCGCCTAACACGTACAGAACCCCGGGTTCCGGCCCCAGCACCACCTGAACCAGGTGTGATGGTTCCTGCCTGCATACTCCAGAACTTAGGGTAGAGAGGCAGGAGGATGAAATTCAAGGTCGTCCTTGGCTACACTAGCAAATCTGAAGTCAGCCTGGGATACACAAGACTCTGTTTTCTTTTTTAAAAAATAGCAAAGAAGAAGAATTGATCTCATTTTAACTCCTAAAAAGGAGTTTGGAAGATGGCTTGGGGGAGGATGACTTTGAGAGCCTTCCCTCCCTTCAACATATCCTCCCTACCACACATCTTTCCTAATGATTCAGGACGATTGTAAGAGATCCAACCTCCCTAACCCTTTTCAGAAAGTCAGTAGAAAGAAGGAGAGAAAAACAAAAATAATGTGTCTCCCTAGGGTTGAGCTCTGCTCTCCCTAAACATTCTCCCCAGATCTCTTTCTTTCTTATTTTCAATCCCACAGTCACATGGTCACAGTCTTTGCACAAAAGGGAAAGAGAACTCCCCTCCTCCTCTTCCTCCTCCTCCTCCTCCTCCTCCTCCTCCTCCTCCTCCTCCACCTCCCTCCATTTCCTTCTTTGATTATCTGGAGACAGGGTCTCACTGTGGAGAACAGATGACTTGGAACTCAAGCTCTCCCTGTTGCAAGCTCCCAGGTGCTGGGATCACACGCCTGTATCACCATGCCCATCAGAACTGTAGTCTTTTAGTTGGGTATGTTGCTGCCTTCAGTAAGCAGAGCTGTGTTAATAAAGACATAAACAACATTTTAGCATGCTACCCCAAAAACCCCTGTAGGCCTTCGCACCCCTCATCTTTGAGATTTTCAATTCTAAGAAACTAGCCCTCCAAAGTCATGCCAGAGTGAGACCACACAGCTTATCACATAGATCCCTGGATGTGTCCCACCTCCTGCCAGAGAGCTGTGAGAAGGGTCCCAAGCCTGAACCTATGTGCTTTCTTTCTAGGTACTCAATATACTATCAAGTGATAGTTATTCCTTGTTTGAGGCTGCCTTGTTTTGTCCTTTGCCAGCCACCATCCCGATCCTAATGGTCGTTTGTGCGGTGTATGCCTTTTTTATTCTGGGGTCCACAGCTCTTGTTGGGATATGTGTGTATCTCGTATTCATCCCTATCCAGGTAAGTTGGGGATGTGCAATGCAAAACACTTGACATTTGCAATCGGCATACATGCCTTCACTGAACTGTGCAGAGGGGATGCACCTGAAGCCCATACCCCTCTCTACGAACGCAGGTGTTCTGTCTTCAGTTGGCCCAGTGGCATTCTCTAAGAACTCGAATTTGAGTGCCCTGGGGAAGGAGGGATGGTGATACAGTCTGCCAAAGTTCCTACTTTCTTATCCTGCTTCTTGGTACATCATTATGTCACCTGACAGATTCCCAGTGGTTTCCTCCAGGCCAAGTCAGTTACCATAACACAGAGGAAGTGACTGAGGATCTTAGCCAAGTCCCCTTAGAACTTTGGCGCTTGTGTTCCAATCCCTGGATTTTTAGGCCAAGTGCAATTCAGCAGTTCTCTCTGAATGCATTTGCTTGTACCTCGATTTCAGATGTTTATGGCCAAACTCAATTCAGCTTTCCGAAGATCAGCAATCTCAGTGACAGACAAGCGGGTTCAGACGATGAATGAGTTTCTGACCTGCATCAAGCTGATTAAAATGTATGCCTGGGAGAAATCTTTTATAAACACCATTCACGGTAAGATGAACAGCTGCTTTGCAAAGCACTTACATGGGTGGAGCGTACTCCTTTAAGAGGTTCTTGAAGTTGTGCGGGGGCCAGGCATTGCAGCAGGGGCGGGGTGTTGAGGAGGCCTCCGAAGGCACTTTGTAGGTCAAAGAATTTTTCCAAGGATTGTAGCGGTTTTGTAATAGGACCAGGCATCTGTTCTAATGAACCCAAGGGTGAGTGGCATATGGTTTCGCCTTTTCTGGGGCACAGGGAGCCTGGTGCTGGCTAGTTACCCTTACAAAAATAATCCACAAACATATTGGAGCACTAAAGGAGCTGTGTCAGGCTGTTTCCTGACTTAGAAGATGTTTACAGGCATATACACACACATATCCTCCCGTTCCTGACTTCTGGAAGTTGCCTGGACCAGTGTTTCAAACCTAGTCACACCAGTGTTCCCTTATTCCTTATCTCTGGTTATTTCTTTCTGATCACCAGACACAGTTTGAAATCATCTTACACAGTTTTTATTATCATTGTTGCTGTTTTTCTTTTGCAACTGTGTTTTGGGCTAGCCTGGAGCCAGCTGTGAAGCCCATGCTAGCCTCCAAGCCAAGATTCTTTTGCCTCCACCTCCCAAGTTGGTGGGATTGCAGGCATTTATTTCTGTTTTTTCCTTATCGCCTATTTTCCTAACTGGGAGAGGGATGGTATCCTGCTTGCTGGTACAGCACCTGTTATTTAGGAGACACCAAACTAAAAACCCAAATGACTGAACATATGATTGACCATTCTGCTAGGCAAATTGGGAGAGTACCATAGAGGGCCCAAGGGAAGCTTGGGAGTGAGAGCTTAAGGGGAAACCCTCCTGGTAGGATCAAAAGTGTGGATTCTTTAGGAGACAGGCACATGGAGAGTAAAGCCCTGGATCAAATACTTAAAAGGAAAACAATGTTCCCCACTGAGCAGGTCCTGTTGTGTTGAGAGGACATGGTACTGTCTTCTCCTTGTCACAGTAGTTAGAAGAATGTGGACTCTTCTAAGAGCACTGTGCTGCCATAGTGCCCGTGTGAAAGTGCTTTTGCACAGGAGGCTGGAACTAGGCGGGTTACTATAAACATCAGGGAGCAGACTTGTGAAGAGGAAGCATTCTCTTGAAGTTTTGTGTCTGTTCCTGGGACACCTGGCAGGGGCCAGGCTTTGAATGTCTCCATGCTTCCATATACGCCTGTGGTTCCAAGTTGCTTATAAACGGTCTTTTCAATTTAGGGAGCTAGCACATAACAGTTCAACCACAGAGCCTGGGCAGTTGAGACCCAGTCACAAGAGGCTCCCTGGGCCCACATGGGCCTTTCCATTCTGTTATGCTCTGCACTCTTGTTCTGGTCTCACGGTGCTCATTCATGTCATGTAGAAAGCATCCTTGTCTGACTAGCATCTGATTTGTGACTCAATCTATGAAGTATCAGGACTGGGAGGGACCTTGGAAACCATCAGCCAGGAGCACTGAGATCCTAGCACTGCTAAGTTCATTTCCTGGGCTTCCGATATGTTTCATTTCACCTTCATTTGGAGAAAAATCAGGCAGAAACAATTCATATATTTTCTTTCGTATTATTAACTATTCTATTGCTATGAACAAACACTATGACCAAGGAAACTCTTAGGAGAAATATTTAATTGGGAACTTGCTTTTTACAGTTTCAAAGGATTTTTGCCATGATCGGCATGGCAGGGAGTATGGTGGTAGGCAGGCAGGTATGGTGCTGGATCAGTAGCTGAGAGTTTACATCCTGGTCTGTAGACAGCAGGGAGGGGATGGACTAGACTGGGCCTGGCATGGGCTTTAGAAACCTCAAAGCCAACTTCAGTGACACACCCTCTCCAGTAAGGCCACCTCCACTCCAACAAAGCCACACCTCCTAATCCTTCTCAAACAGTTCTACTAACTAGGGACAAAGCATTCAAACATATGAACCTATAGAGGCCATTCTCATTCAAACCAGAACATTTTTCTTTCTCTTTGAGTAAGTGTGCATGTGTGGTATGCAGTATGTATGCATGCTTGTATATGAATGAGTGCTAGCATACGGAGGCCTGAGGGTGACATTTGGTGGCACCTTCATTGGTCACTCTTCACCAAGTCCATTGAGGCAGGGTCTTTCACTGAACCTGGGACTTGCTGATTCTGGCTAGTCCAGCTAACCAGCTTGGCCCAGAGATGTCCTGCTCTGCCTTTCGAGTGCCAGAATTATAGTCAATGACCCTTACTGCCCAGCTTTTATGTGGGTTCTGGGGCCCAAATTCTGGTCCTTGCAATTGTGTAGCAAACATTTTACCTTCTGAGCCTTTTCCCAGCCCGGGAGCATTTCTTAAGGCTCAGGTTTGGCCTGCAAAATAAGATTGCTCCCTGATTGTCTTCTCTTTCGCAGACATAAGAAAGAGAGAAAAAAAATTACTGGAAAAGGCTGGATATGTCCAAAGTGGGAACTCAGCCCTGGCCCCCATTGTGTCCACCATAGCCATTGTGTCAACCTTCACCTGCCACATTTTCCTGAAACGCAAGCTCACTGCCCCTGTGGTAAGAGTTACCTCTAACCAGGTGACGTTTGCACCCTATCCTGGGCGAGCCCCTGGTAAGAAGCCCCTTTCCATCTCTCTTGTGCCTGGCATGAGAACCCCCAGTTACAGAATACCAAATGATGCCAGGATATTTCATTGGATTAATTAATTAGACTTAGATTTAGCTGTTCAGTGGTAGAGGTTGAGCCCTGGTCCTTGCCCATTCTAGGTAAGCATTGTACCACTGAGTCATAAGCCAGACTCTGATCCAGTTAGCATATGAGTGTTTGGGCCAAGCTCAGGAGAATTTGCCCACTATTCTTACTCTGTCCATGTAGGGCAGAGGTGGCTGTTAAGAGTGGCGAATCGGTGGTGGGAGGGGCTACAGGTTTTGGGGGTGAGGTGTACAGGAGAGAGCAGTTGGCTGCTTGGCTGTTTTTCCTCCTGTGATGTGTGCTACAAACAGGGGGACTCTAGATTGTTCTCTGGTAGAGAGAAATCAAAGGGATCAAGCTGGGGTCAGAGTCAGGGTTCTTCCAAGCTTGAGAGCTGGGCCTATCCTGTTTAATTCTTGATTCTCCTACTCCCCAACTATGACCAGTCGCCAGCCTTTGGCCCTTCCTGGCTTTTGCTTTCATTGTCAATAAGTAGCCTGGTAGTAGTTTCTGTCAGTGTAGCTGGGAAGAGGGGGTGAGTGAGTCGTTTTGCATAAAGCCCTGGGAATTGTGTGTTGGGATGAAGGTGGGGATCTGGAAAGCCCTTGCATGCTCTACCTTACCTGCTTTCAGCCAGGTCATGTGGGTGTGGGCTGAAGCCTCTGAGGGGAGGTGGGATGAATGTAAAGCATGATGGCTTTTGACAAGGGAACAGAACATTCAAAGATAAAAGAACAATGAGCTAGAGGGGAAACGGCTCTTGGATTTAATTGAAGAAAACACAGCTAAGATAGTAAAATAAACCAAGCATCTGCAGGACAAGAAGCTGGAGGAGAGTCAGCAAAAGCAAGGGACGACTATGTGTGGAGGGCAGGTGGGGTAGGGCAAAGGAACAGGTATAGCTAAATTCTTAGAGGAAACAGAGCACCCCCAAGCAAGGATGTCAGGGTGGGGGTCATGAGGAGAAGCAGGAGCTTCTGCTTGGCCACCCTCTCCTAATCCCATCAATACTCACGTTATTTTTGTATGTGAGAGGGGCGATGTCATTTCAGGCTCTTCGGGCCCGTTTTACTCTCACTGTAAGGCTTTGGACTTGGTCACGAGCCCAAAGCCAGAATGAGTGGCTATGGTGTCCTGCCTGAGCAGAACTCTGCTCAGTTATTGTGACTGCTTTTGATGGTCCCCCTGCACGCATGCACGCATGTGCCGGGAGCCAAGACTTTGTTGCCCTCCTGCCTGTGAGAGAATATTAGCTAGATTAGTACGCACGCACATACGTTCTAGTTCTCTTACATCAAAGAAAGGAAAAACCAAGTGATGTTAATTTTTTCTGACAAGATAGTTTAGAAGAAAGCAAGATCCAAAACAAATCTCCCAATTCAGAATCCTCTTGGTTTCCTCTCTCTGCTAGGGTCATGGCATCCTGAGATTGGCTCCCAGGTCCACCAGGTAGCCTGTGTACTACACTGCCTGTCGAGATCTAGTTTCTTTTGTTTGTGTTGTTTGCGCCAAGGTGGTACTTTTGGATTTAGCGATGAGACAGAAGCATTTGTTGCTATCCTCTTAGCAATGTAGAATTAGCTCAAACCTGGAACATGTCCACAGGGCCTGCTCAGCAGCAGACAAAGTCACCTGGGGTTTCCTGGAGGAAGCTGTGCTATTAATTTCTTAAGTGGGGTAGAAAGGGGTTGCTGGATGAAGTCAGGTGTGGGAGAAGATGGTGTTTGAGAGATGAAGTCACACCCCCAGGGTACTAGCCGAAAGAAGAAAGTTTGTCTTCACTGAGGTGCTCCAGTATCCAGGGATACTAGATAAAGCTCAGTGGGGAAGCCCCTACAGTCAGAGACTCTGGAGAAAGATGCTGTGGCCCCAGAGGGTCAGATGCCTCCGACTGGCCTAGATGAAAGCGAGTTAGTCAGATCTGGACAGGGCTTTGTATGAGCACTCTTGGTTTGAGTAAGGACACAGTATGGATAGATATGGATGAAGCTGTTCATTTGGGAGATAGTCTCCGGTATATGTTTCCCAGCGTTTTTGTGAAAATTCCCAAAACGAAATAGATTAAAAAGCCACTGCTCCCAGTTTGCCGACCCATGGTTTCTGAGCCATGAAATGAAAAAGCATTCCTCTGTGAATTCCAACTGTTTCTCATGTTAGTAAGTATAACATACTCACTACTCCCCGCCCCTGCGACCCCCTTGGATAGAGCAGCTTGGAGCTAAAGCAACTTGCAGTCCTAAACTCTGGATCCTCTGTTTCCCCCTTCAGGCATTTAGTGTGATTGCCATGTTTAATGTAATGAAGTTTTCAATTGCAATCTTGCCTTTCTCGGTCAAAGCAGTGGCCGAAGCCAGTGTCTCTCTAAGGAGAATGAAGGTATAAGTAATGCTGGGTGAGTAGGGACGAGATCTCACTTTTGGGGTGGGCGGGTGATGCTTGGAAATGGGGATGGTGTACAGATCTTCTGGGGGCGGGGTCCTGTCTGTGGCCTCGTGGGCATAAAGATGGGTGGAAGAGTTAGTGTGCAGAGGAGAGAATGAACGGTCAAGGTTTTGCAGGAGATGTTCTGGAGGGGAAACTTGACAGTCTTTTTGACAGAGGGTGTGGTTCTAACCCCCACAACCCATCCAAGGTGTGATTCACATTTTCTCCTGCAGTGCAACTGGCTCTGTGCTAACTCAGCCTCTGGAATGCCCTGTGATGAGTGCAGGGGCATGCATCACCTCAGGGTTGTCATTTAGCCATGCTGCCCACCAAGGACAATCGGAGGCGTGTAAGAAATGAAGAGGAGAGGAGAGGAGAGGAGAGGAGAGGAGAGGAGAGGAGAGGAGAGGAGCCT
>NW_021620873.1:3776888-3809629 GCF_004785775.1 Grammomys surdaster
GAGGAGAGGAGAGGAGAGGAGAGGAGAGGAGAGGAGGAGGAAGAGGAGGAGGAGGAAGAGAGAGAGAGAGAGAGAGAGAGAGAGAGAGAGAGAGAGAGAGAGAGTTCATCGATAGGAGCTCTCGTTCTGGCACAGAACCAGATACCCTAGTAAGCTATGTACATGTAAGTGAGTTGCAAGCATGACATTTGATGGGTTTGAGGTCCAGGCAAGAAAAGGGGAAGGGTATTCTCGACCACAGAATGGCAGCTTGGCTATCTGTGAAAACTGAAGTCACCTCAAGCACTCCGGGTTCCTGCCCCTGTTTTCTTGTTTCTAAGTCCTGTGAAGACTCCAGTTACTGTCCTCTCAATAGGAAGGAAGTCCTGTGAGCCAGGACTGGAGGGTACACTGTTGCCTCTTAGAGGCACACAGATCAACAGTCCGTCATTTACTCTGTGTATCCCTGTACTAGAAAACAAGTACAGGTGTTTTGGATTCAGAGAAGGGTGCTATTTCTTGAATCCCCAACCTCCACACTGCACCATCACCTTCACTAAAATGTCTGTCTTGTGTTTTCTGAACTCAGCATGATTTATAGACCAGACCTCCTTTTCCAAAATTCTCCTCCAATCATTACAATATTCAGTTCCCAAAGAGCTGTTAAAGTACTGGCCTGCCTGCCAACACACACCTGATCAACACCTATAAACCCCTGTCACTGGCCCCTCGGTTTCTCCACCCTTGTTTCCCATCCCATTTCTACCTTGAGCTCTGCGGTTCTGCAGTCCCAGATGGCTTACTTCATACTGTGCTAAACGACTAGACCATGCTTTGTGTGCTTCCCTGTCTGCCATGATGTGGTCTCGACTCTCATTCTTCTGCTCTCTCCTCTCCCTCTTCTTTGCCTGTACAGACTCAGCTCAGATACCACACACATAGACTTCAAGGAAGGGGAATCATATGTCCCTTCTCTGGCCACTACAATGTTGTGTCCTTGTCATATTTCACTGCACTGACGTGTGCATGACCCCTTCTCACAGACAATCTTTTCAAGCTCGGGAGCTGTGCTTGTTTATGTGTGCATTTTTACTATGTACCCCCATGGTCTGACATGTACCATTTAGTAACTTGCAAGTGTTTTGTTGAACTGAATGGGGAAGAGGACAAAGAGACTGAACAAATGGACCTTGTTTTCACATGTGTCTGTCATGCAGTGAAGGCCATCCCCCATGGGCAGAGGCTTATTGTCTTGCAGATGTGGATGACCTGGTAGCAGGATCAGCATTCTCCAGTGTGGGTGACCCACATAGGCCTCAGAGTTAAGAGATACCTGTCCTGGATAGTTTGAATCCATGGACTATTTCTGCTGCAGCGCTCCTGGGGGAATAACTTCTGGTCAGTCCTGGTTGTCGTAGATAGAAATACCAAGATTCTAATTTGGGGGTCATTAGATGTTTTGGGAAGATTTTTGCAAATGGATGACATCTGCCAATTTACTGTTGTCTCTTTAATCTTAGAAAATTCTCATTGCTAAAAGTCCCCCATCCTACATCACCCAACCAGAAGACCCAGATACTATCTTGCTTTTAGCAAATGCCACCCTGACGTGGGAACAAGAAGTCAACAGGAAAAGTGACCGGCCGAAGGCACAAGGTCAGAAAAGGCACATTTTCAAGAAACAGAGGCCAGAGTTATACAGTGAGCAAAGTCCATCCGATCAAGGAGTCGCTAGCCCGGAGAGGCAAAGTGGCAGCCCCAAGTCAGTGCTGCACAACATCAGCTTTGTGGTGAGAAAGGTGAGTGTATCAGTCAGCTTTGGATTACGATAGTGAAATATCCGAGTCAATTAATCTACGAAGACCCAAGGTCTGGGAATCTGGGGAGATGGCTCGTTGATGAAGTACTTGCCATGCAAACCCAAGGACTTGAGTTTAGAGCTCCGGCACCTACATAAAAAAACAGGTACAGCCATGTGTACCCATAATCCTAGCACTGGGAAGACAGAGACATGGGGATCCTTGGGACTTGTTGGTCAGTATAGCCAGAGCAGGTTCAATGTGAGACTCCATATTTTTAAAAAAATGAGATGAAGAGTGATTGAGGGAAAAACTCTACTCTGGCTTACACAAGAGGGGGGGCTGTGTAGAGGGGAGAGAGAAGAGTGAGGGATGGAGGGGGAAGAGGAAAGGGAGAAGGAGAGGAGAGGGAGAAGGAGAAGAAAGGAAGTGAGAGAGAAAGAGCAGGAGAGGGAAAGGAAGAGGGAGAAGGAGAGAAAAGATTATTTTGACTGAGTTTTGGATACAGTTAAAGATCAGGCTGTGGGCTTCTAGTGAAGGTAGTCAGTCATGGCTTGGGATGGGTAGTGAAATAAATCACTTACATCATGTGCCAGGAAACAGAATAAAAAGATGGAGGGTCCATAATCCCTCTGAAGGCATGGGGCTGCAACGACCTAAACACCCCTATAGAGTATCTGCTCCTAAAAGTCAACACTGCTTGGTGACAGTGCTATCATAGGAACTAATGCCCCTTTGAGGGGAATTCAGCACCCAAATTGCAGCAGGAGGTGTGCTTTTTGAAGGCCTCCACCGTGCCTCCTTGTTCTATGTAGCTATGGCTTTCTCAAGCCCCATAAAATGCAGTTTGAGCTGGAGGTGATGCTGAGATGTCTCCAATCAGCTCTTCTGTCTTCCCTGGCCAACTTTATAACTATGTGCACGAGCATGTCGGCATCCTCCTCAAGCTTAAAGAAGATGGTTTCCATTGGGATAGATCTTCCATGCCTCTAGAACCACTGTATTTTTGTTTCATTTTGTTGAAAAGGAATGTTACTGTGTAACTTAGGCTGGTCTTGAACTAGTCATCCTCCTGCCTCAGCCTGCCTGTGCTGGATCATAGATGTGGGTCACTACACCTACTGCTCTAGGTAGAATTTTGTTTTCCAAAGATGCTAGAGGTAGAATCCAAAGTATTTTGTGCATTATGTGAGCCCCTACCCCTGAGCCCTTACTAGTTACAGTCTTAGTCTTAAATGGATGGTCCAACTCATGTAACTCAAACTGATTAGATTTAATGGGGTTTTTTGAGACTTTTTTCCTAATTTCACAATACAATGTTAAGCAAGACAATAGTTTACCCATCACACACTTGTTTGTTTTTTTTTAAAATTACTCCACCCACCACCTCATTTTATGACCGAGGAAACTGAGGCACAAGGTTGCTAAATAACACGGGCTAGGTCACATAGCCAGCAAGTGGAGAAAGACTGCACACGATGGCATCCAACTCTGTCTGTTTTTGTTTGAAGACAGCATCTCACCATGAAGTCCAGGCTATTCAGGAACTCATCATCTTCATGCCTCAGCCTCTAGTCTGTGCTCTGCTCCTTCCCCTCTCCGTCTATACCCCTACTCAGCACGAAATACTGCTTTTGCACAACACAGTGTGATTTTTAAAACCAGTCTAGCAAAGTGAGTATGCATGTGGGGGTGGGTGGGCGCTCACCAGCCCGCCAGGCGCCGTGGTCCTTCCTTCCCTCAAGAGGGAGGGTTGCAGAACCATTGGATAAAGCTGTGACTTTAGCCCTAGGCCTCTTCTTGCTCCTCCTGCCTACATCTTGTTGCACTGGGAATGTGGTGGGCATGCCTAAGATACTGTTGATTTGGCTGCAGCAGGCTCAGCAGCGCTAATCTTTGCCTAGTAACTTAATCTCCCTTCTTGTGGCTCGCTTTCCCCCATGCTAACACTGCAGAAGGAGAGGCTCGATAGCCCAAACGGTCAAAGCTCCATAGGCAAACAAACGCTGGCCCCTCTGCAGCTAATGAAACCATCTGCCTCATAGAAGACGGCATCTAATGTTTGGTGAGCCGAGTGCCACTGACCTCAGGTGTCAGTTGTACCCTCCTCTGAAAAATCACTGCTTTCCTGGTAGTCTCCCCCATCTCTGGGCCTGAACCCTGATTTCTTCAGATAGGCTCAGGAAAATGTTACATAAGGAAACTACATTTTAGCCATCTGCTTGCTCTGCTCTATCCTGTCTTCGGTGAATGGTAATGCCTGGATTTGTGCGTCAAAGGCACAGTAAGCATTTTGTGAAATAGTTCCGTTCCAGGCCCAAGCCACTTAGCTGTTATAGCAGCTACTTTACTTCGGGCACACTGCCTTAGCTCCTGAAGAGTCTCTTTGCCTGCTGCATGGATTTTTATAATAGCGTCCACTTCACAAGGCGGTTGTGAGACTAGAGATACCGCATACAAAACACTTTGCTCACGGTAAGCTCCAACTGCCGTTAGCAACCATTGCCCTCTTTTCCCTTGAACAATCATGGCTGGCTTACTTGTCACCCTTAAAAGTTCTAAATTCAGGCCATCCAAGTTTCTCCAAATTTAGCTCCACGATTCCATTAAGTGCTGTCCTCCAGGATGAGCCGGGGTGGGGAGGAGGGCAGGGATGTTACTCAGAGTTATGCTCTTAGCCCAGAGCCTATGCCCGGTGCCAGGTTCTCAATAATGTTTGGTGAATGAGCAAATACATAATGAGTTGCCCGTAAGATGAAGACCTCCAGGGATTTATTCTGAAAAGAATGGCTCCAGGAGGCTCTCGCCTGGCCCAAAGGAATGGCCGGGACTCAAGGGAGGCTTATAGGGAGGCTCTATGAAGCTGGCCCACACTAAGCATCCATAGCTGGGTCCATCATTTTGAAGTGCTACTGTGTTTTAAAGGGTCAGCTCCACACACTGGCAGCGATGACACTGTAGGTTTCATAGGGCAGTGACTCCAGCGGTCCTGACCATGGTTTGTTTCCAGTGCCTAGTATGATGTGTGGGATTCCACAAAGGTGGGTCAAAGAAGTTACTGCTGACAGACAGCAACCCTTGTGCTGGGTATGGCAGGAGGTAATGAGCAGATTTAATCTAGCTTCGGGTTGGAAAGGAGCCATAGTTGACCCCTTACCAAATGCATCTTTGTTCTACAAGGTTGAATCAGGGCTACTTGAAAATATTCTAGAATGCTCCATATGCAGCCTCTGCTTAAACACAGGAGCAGACAAACTATCAGTTACCCCAGAAGCCTGTGTGACCCAGCCATACCTCTTTCAGCTCTTTTTCTTTTCTTTTTTTAAAAGAATTTATTTTTTGTATGTGAACACACTGTTTCTCTCTTCAGACATACCAGAAGACGGCATCTGATCCCATTACAGGTGGCTGAGAGCCACCATGTGGTTCCTGGGAATTGAACTCAGGACCTCTGGAAGAGCAGTCGGTGTTCTTAACCACTGAGCCATCTCTCCAGCCCCTCTTTCAGCTCTTATTCAATACCACTTGTGATGGGTCCATGGGCCTGGGACCTCTTAATGTGGTCATCTGTAAGACTCTGATGAGCCTCAGCTACTGGGGACCACCCGAGTGAACCATGCAGTGCAGGAGATCGATGCAAAAGCAAGAGAAGTTTGTTGTTTCAGTGTACTGGGGTTGTCCTGCATCTAAAGGAGTGGTGACGACCCTGGGTGGCCTGTTCAGCCAGTTTTTATACAGTTTTCAGGGGCAGAGTAGAGCAACAGCCACTAGGTACAATGTGATTGGCAGAACAGTGTGACTTTTAAACTGATTGGTCCTTAGGGAATGCGGTAGCAAGGGTTCTCTTATCTGTGGGAGGCCAACGGTCTGCCCTGAGGAATGTGTCTACATGCTCTGGGCTTCCCTTATCCGCAGGTCCCCCCTGGTCTTCCTGAGGAATGTGATCAGCCTCTCCCTTCTGGAGAGGAGGAGTGCCTATGTGCTCTAAGGACTTCTCCCTTCTGGGAAGAGAGGGTCCTGGTGGAATTTTCCAAAGGCTCTGAGCTGACCTCTTCACATTCATCTTCCACTCCAGAGTACTAGGACTTTGTCAGTAGCCCACAGGTAGTAAAGGATGTTGGGGTATTATACGGATCTGAGCTCACTTTTTCAGAAGTTGCTTAAGCTTCTTGGAAGCTTGGAGCTTCATTTGCCTTCTGCGTGGGCTGACTTAACAGAACATGCTCTATCTTTATGGTGTCATTCTTTACCTGGATCTTCCTCTTTACTCCTTGTGCCACCTGCACCTCCCAAACTAGCTGCCTTCCCCCAAATTCTCACTCAGCGCACGTTTCCAGGGCAGCACAAGCAGATGCACCCACTTTCTGAGTACATTTTCCCTGTGCCTTCATTTCTGCCTACTCATTGCCCCTTCCATAACACACATTTGACAAATTTCGTATTTCAGTTACTTCCCTTCTGTCCATCTCCAGCTAAACCACGAACTCTGTGGAGGACCAACTCAGGCTCTACCTGTTGGGTTCACCCTCTGAATGGCTAGGATTGCACTTGGATCTAATGTGCCTCCTCCATGACCCTGGAGTCAGGGTGAGGTGACTGCCAGTGCTCAGAACAATGCCTGGCGCATCACAAGCGCTCAGTGACAGCATGATGGCTGAGTTGACACAAGTTCAGCTATAAAGTCATCCCGTGGAGATAGCGAAATGACTTGGTGTTCTAAATTGAGTTGCTATGCTGAAAGAGTTCACAAAAAAATAGACTTCTGAAATCACCTGGCTCTCTCTATTTGAAGAATGTCCCATGCTGGCCCCCATACCCTACTGGGTCATATCTTCCTTTACCTGCCATTAGAGTCACTTCCTGGTCTCTAGGCAAAGGATAACCCTCGTGCCCAGGGACTTGGTCTCTTAAACCGGGACAAGGCTGTTTTGCATCGATGTGTGAGTAGGATTTCCAGGTTTCCAAAAGCCCTCTGGGTAGTTTGCTCGCTTCAGGAGGCAGGATGCTTAATTAAGACGTGCATCTCCACATCCTTCCAAGCTGTGCACACTAGGCTTGGGGCCTGAGGCTGCAGCTGCCACCTTGTAGAGGTGAAAGTAATAGCCTCTTGTCCTGCCTGGACTGGTCACCATAGAGCCCAAGCTCCAAGCCCCCTACCCCACCCCTAAGATTATGGGGGAGTGACTGCTTTGTCTCTACTTCTTTGACAGGGGAAGGTCTTGGGAATATGCGGGAATGTTGGAAGCGGGAAGAGTTCCCTCATTTCAGCTCTCCTAGGACAGGTGAGTGTATGGCGAGAGCTGGAGAGACCACACTGACAGGACTGTGGAAAGGTTTCCTTGCTGTAGACTTCGTGGGGGCTGAGGCAGCCTGTAAAACAGTGGTCAGGTTTTGCTGTTTAAGGTCAACCTCAGGTTGCCAATGAGTCCCTTGGGTTGATGCATTTGTCATCTCCGTGTCTGGTTTGACACAGGCCAATATTTTCCACACACTCTTCGGTTTACCTCCAGAGGACAGGCGTTAAACAGTGATTGCTTCCTTGCCTCCAGCTCCATGTTGGTCTAAATAAGTGATGGATCGTTACCTCTGTGGCTTCTCCCATGGCTGTCCTGATTTATAAAACCCAGCAAAGCAGCTTGGTGGAGAATGAAGGAACTGGGACTCATGGTGACTTTTGATGAATTTTTTTTTTTATTGTTTGTCTCCAAAACCCCAAATACCTGCCGAAGTGCCTTATAAAAAGGGGGACTGAGTGAATGCATGGGGGGTAGTGTGACCTTAGCTGCTCTTAACACTTTGTATAGGAAGAGGGAGGTTCCTAAGTCCTGTCTCTGCCTGTCTAGCTGTGAGACCCTATGTAGGTGGTAACGTGATTTACTATAGTCACAGATGGCCTCTCTGTCACCATATTTTGCAAGCATGTTTTGAATAAGGCAGGTTTTAAGGAGATTGGGGAACCATTTCCTTTGGCCTACCATTGTTCCTAAAAGGAAGATTGATTGAGTTGGGGTTGAAAGAATTTGGGCAATCTCTGAAGGAATAGAGAAACGAGGCTCAGCAGGGCCCCACTAGAATGGGGGCGTGAGTCTTGTCAGGGCCAATGTGATTTTCTTTGGCATCCCTCGACTCTCTGCTGGAAGAGTAACTACTTCTTTCTTTCCTGGAGGTGAGGCAGGAGAACCTAGGGCCTGGGATGGGTAGGCTCTAGGATCTAAGTATGTGTGTCTCTGTGAGCATCCTAGAGTCAGTGGCACACTGGAAACTACCCCCACTCTCTGCCCATCAACACAGGTCTCCTAACAAAGTAGGAGATGCCCCAGCCCATGCTCAGACCTCCTGGCGTTGGGAGGCTCATCATTCCCAGCTAGTTCCTTTTCTCAGTGTGTTGATATGTAACAGAAGGAAACTTGCCTCCCTTTAACCTCTAACCTTTAACCTCTACCCTCTGATTTATTCCTCGGGAGCATCTCAGAGAAAATAGAACCCATCTTCTATGAAGCAACGAGGGAATCACTTTTCCATGACCTGGGGCATGGCCTGGGAGCTAAGCCACCACTTTTTCTCAGTCACATGTTCGCCATTTTCCTTCCGACAAAGAAACTGAGCCCCACTGGACCTTGCTTTATTCATCTACAAAATGGCCAAGGAGAGTTAGAAATGGGAGCATACACACTAGTCAGAGCTGAGTCCTCAGGACCAATCACAGTGTCAAGCTGGCTCAGCACCGTCCTTCGAAGGCACCTGCCTAGAACTGTTCTTGCAAATGTCATCTCTTTCCCAAGTCTAACTCCAGTCCCCTTCAACCATTCTCATTGTCAAAATAGCACAGCATCATGTGACACTTTCCCTGCTGAGCCACACTGTCACCACTCCCATGGTCATCAGCCCTACAGATGTCCTCTCCTGACAGCATCAGATCTTTATGTCACCGATACTGTTTACCACTGTCTATCCGAAGCACACTTTGAGGGGGTCAGCTGAAGTGCCTGTGGACCCTCAGTGTCACAAACTGGGCCTCACGTGTTTTCTAAACGGGTTGTTCAATGCTACCAAAGTCCCAAAGTTCCGCATGGAAGTGGATTTGCCACTCTTTGTGGGGAAGAATAAAAAGGAGTTCTGTCCCCTTAAGGCCTGAATTCTTGCATGGTTACAATCCTGTGACTGAGCCAGGGCTCCTTCTTAAAGTGGGGCATCCTGGGGTCTCCACCCCAGGAGGATAGGCTGTGCTCTGCTTTCAGGAACCTGGCTAAGGAGAGATGGAGCCATTTGGCACACCTAGTGGAAGGGGGCCTCTTGTTGCTCATCCATTCTTAAGGCATCTTGCTGTAGTTGGCCCAGAGGTGAGCTAAGTATAGCCTTCACTCTCCAGTTGGCAGCAGGACTCATGACTACCTGCTCCCCAAATTTCCTGCCTAGCCCTTGCAAGTGTCCCACCTAGAGACCCTCAATAGCACACTTGGGCTTTACAGGGTGTGTACGTGACATCTGTCACCCCCTCCCTTATATCCATGTGACTAATGCTCGTACAGTACGAGAGCATTTGGGAGCAACCCCAGAGCGTGTTTTCTAAGGGTTCTCTGGTTATCATCGCTCTAGATGCAGTTACAGAAAGGGGTCGTGGCTGTCAATGGACCTTTGGCTTACGTTTCTCAGCAAGCATGGATCTTCCATGGAAATGTGAGGGAGAATATACTGTTTGGAGAGAAGTACAACCACCAAAGGTATTACTAACCCGGGATGTATCTGGCATTGTGGTAGCTGGTCCACCTGCTTCAGACTCTCAGGCCACTAAGAATGGTTACTAAGTAGAAAGGTTTCTTTAATGAGTTTTGATGAACATCCGTGGGGTCTGCCCAGGAACTGGAATTTCTTTTTCTGACCCAGAAGCTCAGGAGAGGCACATTCTGCAGACCACACGGCCTGGTGAGAAGAGGGTGTGGCTGTCACTTCCTTCCCAGGGCAGAGTACCATATGCTCTGAGGTTCTCCGTAACAGGGCATATGTTGCCTCGCTGGTGAAAAATGAGCCTTGCAAGTTTGATTTAGGCTGAGTAACTAAAACTTTGCTTGAGATCTGAGCCAAAGGCATGCAATTAGTCAGTCCTGACACGATTAATTCACACGGACACTATATGAGTACATTGTTGCTAGTGTCCTCAGATGGTCTAATGAGCTAAAATCAAATTTCCAGTTCATAAACCTTTGATATGTGTTGGGTCATTATCTTTAAGCTCTGAAAAACAGTGACTTCTTAGGCAGGCTTGTCTGAGGTAAGTTCCATTACCATGCCTTTGGGGAGAACCAGACATTATATCTCATTTTACTGGTGGGAAAACTGAAGCTCAGAGGGGTGAGGTGACTGCCCACAAGCCTTGAGTCTTGGACCTGTGCCCTGGGCTTCAGCAGCACATGCTAACATCGGGGCGACATGACAGCAGGGTCACTCAAAAATTTCTCAAACACCACGGGACTGACATAAGGAATCAGACTTAAGAATCTATCTGGTTGCAGTTTGGACTTATTATCTGAGCCCATGGACTCTGAATCCTATGGGCTAGTATTGGCCAGTGAGTGTATTCCCAGCAAGAAGTCTGTGGCCTTTCCTCTTTCCCTGGCTGTGATACCCTCAGCAGAAGGCCCACATGTGGTCAGTGGTGGGAGTCCTTGGCATGAGCCAAACTACTCAGCCCAGCATCTCATAGGCACAGTCCCCTTTGCCTACTCCTGGCCCATCCCTACCTGGTATGTCTTTTGTTTCCACAGAAGCAGGCTGTAAGGACAAGTACTTAATTTACCAACAAGGAGGAGGAAGATAGCAAATATTAACCAAGTGCTTGCCTTCTGCAGGGCACCATAAGGAACACAGATATTGCTCCCAATGGGCTTGTACAAGTTACTTTAGTGTCATCGTACGATGGATAACCTGGCAGAAGCAACTTAGTGGAGGAAAGACTTATTATGGCTCATGGTTTCAGAGAATTTCAGTCCATCAGGGCAAGGAAGACGTGGCTGAACAGTTTGTGGCTGTGAGAATATATGGCAAAGGCTGTTGTGGGAGTATTGTAGTTACCAACCATCCTTAGTTGAGGCATGCAGCTTGTCAAGTGGGACAAAAGTCTCCTGCTCAGCGTGGGGTCCAGTAGCTGCTTGGACACGGCTGAAGTGAGAATGCCACTAGGAAAACCAGCTATTCAGAGCAGTGACCAGATTCTGAGACTATGGGCCACTGTGGTGCCTTGCGGACAGGTCTGCTCACTGTGGGTGTGTCTAGCATTGAGATACAGAGAAAGTGGCAGCAGTGGAATGGCAGCTTCTCTCTTACCATGGGGCCTCACATCCCACTAGATTGTGTGGTCCCAGACACTCCAGGAGATGGGCTTGTACCAGGGGGCCAAGTGGAGCTGTGCCTGATAAAACAAGGAATTTGCTCTAGCAGTTTGGCTGGGCAGAGCTAGCTAAGTCCCCATACGTCTGAACTCCCGAGGCTTGAGAATGGGTGCTATCGAGGGACAAAACATCCCCAGAAGCTCCAGAGCTAGGGTCCTTTTCCCACTTTGCCTCTTTCCCCAGAAGTGGCATCTTATGTGGCTACATCTTATCCTCTCCAATACGGTAGAGACAATGGGTGGGCAGAATAGCTTATGGAACAGAAGAGGCTGGCTCCTTTTCCCACTTTGCCTCTTTCCCCAGAAGTGGCGTCTTCTGTGGCTACATCTTATCCTCTCCAATACGGTAGAGAAAATGGGTGGGCAGAATAGCTTATGGAACAGAAGAGGCTGGCTGAGCAGATGCCAGGGCTGACATTTGTCATCATGTGACCCTATGCTGCTCTGTCACATGCATCTTCTCTTCCACTCATGGCTCTGATTCAGCCCTGTGTCCCCCTGGATGCCATCTTCAACAGCTTTAGCCCATATCTTGATTCCCTTCCCCGGATTTTGTAGTCACTGGTGCCATTTCTCCTGCTTGACATGAACGCTGTAGGGGGAGGGACCAACCCTGAGTCAAGGAGACACCCTAGGGGTCAAGGAGTCTTTGGGACAAGGCAACTTGCCTGGGAGCCCTAAGCATGAGAGCAGCAAGATCCTTGCCTTGTGCTGGCAACGACGGTGCTTCCTTCGGGAGCAGCCTAGGCAGCCATGCTCTGTGCTGGTCTTACCATTCTGACCTCGATGCCCACAGGTACCAACACACAGTTCACGTCTGTGGTCTCCAGAAGGACTTGAACAGCCTCCCTTATGGAGACCTGACTGAGGTAAGCAGAGCTGAGACTCATTTCCCCAGAAGACCTTGGATCCATACCCACACGTCACAGAGGCAGAAAGTCCCATGGACAAGCTGCCAGAGTCTGGTTTCTGCCTATCATGGATTCTTTGGGATCCACCAGATGGAGGTGGACCCAAGCCTGCTTGGGTTTGACTCATCCTGGTCGCTTCCACAGACCACTCCCAACCCTTTTGCCATCTCATGAAGAGTTCTTGAGCAGCTACTCCCGAGTCTCAAGGCCCAGCTCTATGCTCAGAACAGCGGTCTGGAGTGTTTCATGTAGTTGGGAGTCTCAAGGCTCCTTCTTGCTCTCCGCCTCTGTGCAGCCCAGGAAGTCTCTCATTCTGTCAGAAGTGGCTGGCCTTTCTGAAAGCTTATGTGTGTGGCTCTGGCTTCCCCTTTCAAGTTATATCTGTACACCCCTGCCAGTCTGCCAAGGTGTCCAGCCACCTCCTAGACTTTCAGGAGCTAATGAAGCTCCACGGAGGAGGACTTTGGAAGCAGCGGCTTCCCACCAAGTGCTGCAATGAATGCTTCTTGGTTAGCACTTGGTGAATATGTTGACTGCTGGGTTTGTGTGTCCAGTGCCCAGTGCTAAAATGTGAGCTCCTGGTTCCTGTGTCACTGTTCTTGCCCAGCTCCCGGCTCCTGGCTCCCGGCACCCGGCACCCGGTACCCAGTTCAGTAGCTGGGCATCTGAGTGCAGTGGGATCCACTCTACACTCAGGAGGATGAGATTCCCAGAAAAACATAACCTAGATTTTCATCTTGCAGTACATATTTACTGAGCACCAAATTCATGCCTCAGATTAGGAGCCGGGTCTTAGGGATTGGTTTTAGAGATTGTGTGTTCATGGCACATACATTTGTCCACAAAGAAGTGAACATAGGGGTCCCTGGTCCATCTCCCAGGCACTTTCTCTCCTTTTCACTATTCACTATACATTCTTCCAAAGTTCCCTGCTCCAAAATCAAACAAAACCCACAAAAACAAAAACACAAAACAACCCCCCAAAACCCTCCTCTATGTTATCAGTCAATCAATATATAATGGACTGTGTACTGGGGAGTGGGAGTCATGTGATAGACACCCCTTACTCAGAGTCAGAAAGAGCTGTTTCCAGTTGGCACTGGGCTTCCATGAAGTGAGGACAATGGAATTCTTCCACTGGCATTATCTGGTGTGAGGGGCAGAGGAGCCTGAGTGCAGAGAGAGCAAGCCTGTGTGTTGTCTCCGCAAGTCCTGAGGAGCTTCAGGAAGCTCCTGGTATACAAAGATCATGGGGTAGCAGGCAGACTTAATGATGGGCAGTGTTATTATCCATGTCTACAGATTGGGGAGCGGGGCGTCAACCTCTCTGGGGGACAGAGGCAGAGGATCAGCCTGGCCCGTGCCGTGTATGCCAACCGTCAACTCTACCTGCTGGATGACCCGCTCTCAGCTGTGGATGCCCATGTAGGGAAGCACGTCTTTGAAGAGTGCATTAAGAAGACACTCAAGGGGAAGACTGTTGTGTTGGTTACCCACCAGCTGCAGGTAACTTGGATGTGCATGGTCCATGAGGCCTTGGGATCAGTGCAGCACTTGATGTTCAAAGGGACTCCTACTCTTCTTAAATATGCCATTCCCACCCAAAAATGGCTTTACCTGGACAGGGGATGGAGAAGGCAGGGAAGGTAGGGGACACTGGTGAGTCCAGCAGCCAGCCCACTTTCCTGGTATTGATACCTCTATGGATGACTTCCTTTGGTTTACTTTGCCGTCAGTGGAGACATGACCTTTCCCCCACCACTGGGTAGATTCTCTAGGATCAGTTGGCTCTGAGATCTGGGCTACTGGTGCCAAGAAAATGGGGAGCCAGGCAGGGACAAGTCAGGATTTACACATTCTCCAATAGGGACTTGGGCCTGAGGTCAGGGGCTCCTTGTTGGAGATCATGGAAGCTCTGTTTTCTTTCCTCAACCAGAAAGTCATGGCTCTTGTGACGAGGGGCCCAGGCTCCCCAGTCTTCCTCTAGCCCAGGAAAGGCTCTGGAGGCCAGGATCAGTGGGTAACGCTAAGGTCTCAGGGCTTTTCTACCTTCTTAGATCCTGTTCCCATCTGAACAGTAGTCTCCCTCTGGCTTAGGAGAATCTTGCTGAAGAAAGGGACAGGGCTTATGTTAAGTGAACTGGAGGATTTGGCAACATGGTCACAGACATATAGGTTCTGAACTCTTGGTGGGAATTTAGGGCCCCTTCTCTACCCAAGATAATCCAGGGTTCCTTCTTATGATGTCTCTCTCTAATCTCTCTATGGCAAGTCCTGAAGATATGTCTCTCTCCTCTCTCTCTCTCTCTCTCTCTCTTTCTCTCTCTCTCTCTCTCTCTCTCTCTCTGTGTGTGTGTGTGTGTGTGTGGTGTGTGTACCTCAAAATATCATTGTAGAAAACGTTCCACATTGGGAGGTGATCTGTTGGGGCACTGGTGCTGAGAGCCCCGTCTTCCTCTTCAGCAGGCCTGATCTGGGGGAAGGAGGCAGATCTCGTTGCCTTTCAGTGAAGGGGAAGTTAAGCTGGTGAAGGTTGAAGCAGGAAGGAAGGTTGCCATAGCGATAGGACTTTGCAGCCAGTATGTTGGGACCTTCTGGATGAGGCCAGGAAGACCACCTCCCTGAAGAGAGAGGGCCTTCCCAAAGACCCAGGAAACCCAGCTCCCCTCAGCCTTCCAGAATAAGCTTTAAGCATCAAAATTTTGTACACATGGGTATCCAGTCTCTTTAGCAGATGTGCCACAACTCTAGAAAAATACTGAGTCAGGTTAGTTGGACAAGAACTCCTAGGTCCTCTGCAGGCCAGGGTGGAGGTAAAGATGAAGGCTGGCTGGATTCAGTCTGGAATCCCATGTTTTGCCTACAAATGGTCTAGGCCCTAGCTAGATTCCTAAGTATGGTTACCATAGTCCTGGCCTGTGACTCTTCAGTCTGTGGCATCAGCTTGCCCTGGGAGAACTGTCTTCCTGAGGAGTCCTGGGTCCTGGAGAATGATGACTTGGTCCTGACAGGTGTGAGACAGAGCTGTCTCTCCAGTATCTCTCACAGAAGATAAACCATAGCCACATGCCTGGCCCATCTTTGATACTCACTAGCCCGTGGTATGAGCGTAGGCAAGCTGGTATTTTCCCAGAATCTCCAGCAGTCACACCTTTCCAAGGTCATTGTAGCTCACTTTTTTTTTGCTTGTTGGGAGATGAAGAAGGCCACCAGGTGGCACTATAATCTTGATATACTCTTGATCCCGTTCTTTGTGGGGGAGGGGAAGGCTCAGCCTCAAACTGCAGCCCCGGGGCTTTCCAGAACATTTCTTAGCTGTTCTGACCTCAGATGCTTTGGAGTAGCTGGCCAGGACAGCCACTCATCTGTTTACTTGAGGAAACAAAGGGAGGCCAGCAGTCTGACTAGCTCCTAAGTGTTTTCAGAGTGTGACTACACAAAGCTACCTGGTGTCACTGGATTGAGTAGAGGGCTTGCTGGCCAAAAGGACCTTTGCTGGGCCCTTCCAAGTCTGAGTGGTGGACACACACAGAGACAGAAAAGCCTGTAGTGGGCCCTGTGCTTCCTCTCCTCATGTGAAAAAAAAATCAATGGCTTACCTGAGCTACCAGCTTTCTCGAGCTGGGAGTTGCCGGAGGTTTGGAGACAAGATTTAAGATCAGGCTGTGAAACACCAGAGGGTGATACCTGAGGTCCATGTGTGTCCTTGAGGGAAAGGTTCTGTCAGAAGCAGAAGATGTGTCTCCACTGGGCACTAGGGGCCAGGTTCCTGCTTGGGCTGCCTGGGGAAGGCTCCAAGTCATGGATAGGGGAGTCAGAGGCTAGAGCTATCCAAGCTGCTGGGAACCGTGCTGGTTGAAGCATTTGGGCACCACCCACCCCCTTAGGTGTACAACCATCAATGGAGCCCTTTACTGTCAGGATTCGAGTCAAGTTTAGACAACTGGGATTTGGCCTTGAACAAAGGAGAAATTTAAATCGGGAAGTCTGGCCCTGCCATGATGGCTTACTTCTTTAGGTCAAACTATTCCCAGCCTTTCAGCATCTTGCCTGCCTCTAAGAGGGGACTATCTGCCCTTTGTTGGGTGGATCAATCAAGGAGGGCTCTTTCTTCTTCCAATATAAAAGTGAGTCCCTCCCAGCAGAATTCTAGGATTCTAGGATTGATGTGGAACAGAAAAGCAAGATTGCTTTGAGTAAAATGGGACATGTGGTATTGCTCACAGCTATTGTAATGTTAAAGCTGGTGGGGGTGTGGCCTGTGACTTGGTTTCTACTCCATGGGCTCAGTAGGATGGGGCTTCTGACAGGACTGAGATCATGTTTTCTATCTTTCCCAAACCTTGGCCTCCACAATAGTCAATCAGATTTCTTAGTAGGGTAGCTCATTCAGAGAGAAGAAACGGAAGTTTCAATTACCTTGTTTTGGCAGCCAGAGTCCAGCTTTTGTACTGAAGACACTGAGGACTAGCTCAGTGGTTCTCAATTGCCTCCTCCCACCCCCTGGGGTGACAATGCTTGCAGACATTTTTGCTCATCACAACTAGGGAGAGGCGTTCTATTGGTGGGTAGACATCAGAGAGGCTGTGAAATAGTCTACAATGCACAGGACAGCCCCTGAAGACAAGGAATTATTTGTCCCCTAATGCTAATAGTGCCAGGATTGAAAACCCCAGTAATTCAGTGCACTTGGGACAGCAGGTTGGGAGTTTGGCAAAGGGAAGTTGGGAGTGAGGTCTTTCCTAGCCAGGCAGTGCCATTGTGGACGGATGCACTATCTCTGCAGTTCCTGGAGTCTTGTGATGAGGTCATCCTGTTAGAAGATGGAGAGATCTGTGAAAAGGGCACCCACACGGAGTTGATGGAAGAGAGAGGGCGCTACGCAAAGCTGATCCACAACCTCCGGGGATTGCAGTTTAAGGTAAACTGCGTGCCTGCCTGGTGAGTGGGATGGAGGGCCCCCCCGCCTCACTCACGGCTTTGCATGGGAGAGGTCGGTCGGCTCACTTTCAGAAGTCATTTCATTCTATCTCCAGGATCCAGAGCACATTTACAATGTAGCCATGGTGGAGACCCTGAAGGAGAGCCCAGCTCAGAGGGATGAAGACGCTGGTACAGTCAGATGACAGTTCCCTCTCTCATACCGCCCCTGGATCCTGAGTAGACACAGGCCTTTTCATTTATTTATTATACAATTTTTCATTCTAGTCTTGGCTTCAGGAGATGAAAAAGATGAAGGAAAAGAACCTGAAACGGAAGAATTTGTGGACACAAAAGGTATTTACCACCTTTCCCCTTGGCAATGTACCTGGGAGTACATGCTAGGCATCTGCTGTCTGCATAGAGGAGTGGAAGCACAGTGGTTATCGCTTTAGGAAGCGAGGATGGTGGTGTGTTGTAGTGTGAGCTCACACAGGGTAACGCCAACTGTCAACTCCATCAGGTTGTGAAGCCTCTTGAAGATTAAAATGCTCTATTGGGTTCTTTCTGAAGACGTTCCCAGAGACAGTTGCCAACAAGGAAAACTCACCCTAAATGAGGGCAGCACTCTCTCCTAAGTTGGGACCCAGATGGAATAAAAGGGGGAAAGAGAACATGCCCATTAGTACATTTATTCTTTCTGTTTCGGGGTCCCCGTGAGCAAAACATTGTCCCCTCCTTTAATTAACATTGTACTACAAGTACATCATTTCCAACTCCTGTTTCCATCCTCTAAAACCTCCCCTGTACCCCTACACTTGTTCTCTTTCAAATTCATGTCCCCTTTCCTTTACTTGCTGTTATTGTGTGTATTCTTAAATATAAGAATACAATCTGCTCAATCCATATACTGTTGCTTGTATGCATGTTTTCAGGGCTGGCCATTTGGTATTGAGTAACCCATCGGTGTGCTCTTCCCTGGGGAAGACAATTTCTCCTGCTCTTGGCATTTCTTAGTTGCCTGTGGTTCTTTGTGTAGGGTTGAGGTCTCATGAGCTTTCCCCTTCCACGACAGCAGGTCTCTTGGTATCATCATTGTTCAGGTCATAAAACCTTAGTTTCTTTATCTACAAAGGAGGGAAATGATAGAATTAACATCAGAGAGAGTCTTGTTAAACGAGACACTGTGCGTGAAGTGACCGGCAAAGTGCCTGAAACATAATGACTCCTGGAAGTGAGGGCTAGATCATTTCCACGTGCCACTCTGCTCTCCTCCTTCCTGAGAGGTCAAAGCAGCATGTGGAAATGATGTAGAGGCAAGAGCAAGCCCGACAGCCCCCCTCCACACAGGGAGCATTGGGAAAAGGTAACCAAGCTGCAGAGGGATTGAGGCTGGATCAAGTTATACATCGATTCAACAGACAAGTTGTAAACGTTGCACTGAGTGCCATGTCCTGAAACAGGGGAGAGATGTTCTGTGCTCAGATTTTAACGTATAGCCTGGTAAAGGTCACCGGCAAATGAGAAGCTGTGGCAAACTGGGATAAAGGTAATGGGGAGCGGATGTAGGAGTAACAGAAAGGCTGTGGGCGGCTCCTCAGAAGGGGCGGTCTTTGCATTGGTCATTCAAGGGATGCATAGGCGTTTCCTAGGGGTAGCGTGATGAGAAGATGGGAGAGAGTAGAGGGCTTAAAGGTGTGGTTATGAGAACATTCCGGGGACGAGGAAGGAGAGATGACAGATTGACCAGGGCCAGCTGTTGAGGCTACTTTTTTTCCTTAGAGGGTTGCTAGTCTTCCCTTGCCCCCAGGGCACAAACTCTGGACCTCAGCCTGTTTAGGGACAGGAATCACAATGACGTGGCTTCCTACAAGAGTTCTGACCCTCACTAATATGTAGCAAGAAACACACACACACACGCACACACACACTGTTTTGGCTAGGTGTGGTGGCACAGGCCACCACAGAACAAGGGAGGATGATCGTGAGTCTCAGGTTTGCCTGGATGACCACAGCATAGACTGTTTTTGAATCAAAGCAAGAAAACGAACAATCCAAAGGGAAGTGTACACAGCTGCACACTGAAGTCAACATTTATCTTTAAAGCTCTCTTCATTTTATATATCAAGTGGAAGGCACATCTGAATTTCAGAATGTTAAAATATGAAGAAGAAAATCTTCAGTCACTGGACTCCGTCGCTGCTAATGCTGTTTGTGAGACATGCACATTTGGAAAGACAACCTCTTTTTTTATGGCCTGTAAGTCTCTCTCTAGGCCAAAGGGAATCGCCAAAATACCTCTTGTGTCTTTGTTGGGGGTGATACTTGGCACCTGACATCCTGTTGGAGGCCGGGGGGTGGGCAGGGAAGGAGACTTCTGACCCTCATGTTGCTCACCACCCACCCTTCTCTGGACAAGGAAGTAGACTGAAACATCACTGGAAACAGATCCTATCTCCCGAGGTTAGCCGCTGGACTGAGAAGTGCCCGGCCTGGTGCTGAAAGGGCAGGGCACACACTGAAGGCTGGGCAGCTGCCCTCACCACCCACTGCTCAAGTATTTTCTCAAGCCCAGGATGAGTCCAAAGGCTGCCGGTCACTCCCCTGGATCCGCTGAAAGAACTATTACCACTTCTGCCCTGGCTTGCTCTCATTTGCCGCCTTTCCCACACTTTTCAGCCTGAGAAGAGAGTGGAACATCCTAAAGACATTTGCAGGCTCCCAGGCACAGCATGATGGGGCTTTGTCCATCAGGCATCTGTGAGGTAGAAAAGAGACCAAGGACGGACCACATCCACCTGTTCTGTCACAGCAATGCACATAGCCCAACTTGAACTTTGGAGCTCTCAGTGGATACAGACACACTGTATACTCATTTGTGTCTTCTGCTTGACATTCAGTTCTGGGAGCCAGCACAACCCTGGACTCCCAGGTCTAAGCATTTAGTGAACATCATAGAGTGTTCAAAGGGCTCCAAGTCATGCAGCCTGCAGGGCGGTAAGGAGGATCAGATAATATAAAATGAACAAGGTATATTAGAACATTGAAAGCATGTGGAAAATAGGACAAGGACCTTAGCAGTGGAGGGGAGGGTGCTGAGGAGGACATGCTGGCCTCACTGTGTCCCCCCCACCAACCCCTTGTTGGCCATGAGGGTCATGGCCTTGTGTTTGTCTCTGCAGCTCCTGTGCACCAGCTTATCCAGATTGAATCCCCCCAAGAAGGAATCGTGACCTGGAAAACGTATCACACGTATATTAAAGCTTCTGGAGGTTTGGTATAAAACATCAGGTTTCTTGATTTAATTTGCATTTTAAAAATCTGTTTTTAAACTGTTGGGCTCGTGTTTTTATGATTCCGTCACCAATTACTCTTTTTATGCGTATGCTAGGGCTGCTTATCAGTGCTTTCATTTCCCCCTAAAACCTAAAGTCTGATAATACAGCCCTTTAAATGGAGTCATTTTTTATCTCCATTAAAGCTGCCAGGTTCTGTTTTATTGGAGCTGAGTGGGCAGCAGCCAGAAGCCATTGGTGGTTCTTACACACACACACACACACACACACACACACACACAAGACTTACATGCATGTACACACACACGTGCACACACATACACACATACACACATACAAATGCACACACTTCCATGCAGGCACACATTCACACACACATACACACACTTATATGCATGTACACACATATACTCTCACACACACATACACAATACGCCCATGCAGGCACACACACACAAACACATTCCCATGCACTCCCACACACTCCTATGCATGCATGCATACACACATACACACTCACATAGTCAAACACACACATAGACTTACACACACACACACACACACAAATGATATGATCTAATTGCTGAGCATAGCAGCAATGAACTCGTTACACAAGAGACTATTTGCATGTACAAGTCTCTTCCAGTAAGACTGAGGATTTGGGTATTTAGAGATGGAATCTAATGTGTAGCCCAGGCTGGCCTCAAACTTGTGATCCACCTAACCAAGCATTCTTAGATGTGGAACAACAGACTTGTCCCACCCTACTGGACTCTTGACTTGCTTTTGACAAATACTGAATTGCTTTTAGTGAGCATGGTAACACATACCTGTGTCCTTACTAGCATGTGAATGTGGTCTTTTCTCTGCAGTCTTTGACTATCCCGAATCCCAAGGATGGGGCTCAGGGTAGGTGAATCGGACACTGGCTCTAACATCTGCAATCCCGTTTCTCTGGCAGGGTACCTGGTCTCCTTCCTGGTTTTGTGTCTCTTCTTCCTGATGATGGGCAGCTCTGCTTTCAGCACTTGGTGGCTGGGGATCTGGTTAGACAGGGGTTCCCAGGTGAGTTTCCCTTGACAACGTTGAGTCTGTGTCTTGAAACAAAACTGAACAGAGATTTTGAAATAGAGAGCGATACCTAGTGTCATCTTTTGTCCCTTGGCCTCTTTTGGAGACACTGAAGCTACTAGTTTCTGGGCCAAATAATTCAAATTCTTGAGATCCTTCTTCTTCTCCTTCTCCTTCTCCTTCTCCTTCTCCTTCTCCTTCTCCTTCTCCTCCTCCTCCTCCTCCTCCTCCTCCTCCTCCTCCTTCTTCTTTTTCTTCTTCTTTTTTAAATAAGCAAGGCACCTGAAAGTTTACATACATCTTGGGATTAAAAAGGGGGTTCTAAAAAATGATGGTTCCAATGTGTGTGGTCACATATGTTCCAGGTAGAGTATCAGTTTGAACTTTCCTCTGAGGAAGGACACAGACACTCCCCCAACTTGTCTTAGTGAGGGGACCTGAAATAGATGCAGCCATTGGAAGTGCTTCGAGGCTGCCAGGGGGCCTTCCATTTCTCCCAGGGTTTCCATTTTGGCCAGGGCCCTTCCTGGGCAGGACCAATACACTCCTCTCTCTCCAGCTTGCTGGAATCTTCCTGTTGTTGGCCATTGTTTTCAAAGCTCGTCCTGGAGCTCCAGAGAACGCTAAATGTGGGGGTTGGGGTGCTTGCTCATCTTCCAAGATTACACTGTGATAGCACCTTGTTGCTATGACATCAAAGTAAGGATGCATGGTTGTGAGACAGGGGAGATGCTGTTTGATACAGCTTCCCGAGACTGTTCCCACATCACAGGGCAGTGAGATGCCTGCTCTGTGCAAATAAACTGAGGTCTGTTTTTCAAATATGTGTATCCTTCCAAGTTTCCAATCATGAAAATTTTGTCCATTCCTCAGAGGACCTCAGATGTAGGGTCAAGTGGAGCCATCCCTTGGATTCTGGGCTTCCTCAACAGGCCACTGAACATGCAGCAACAGTGGGCATGCCACTGTGATTATTCCTGACCCTGGATGCTGTGGGTACCACCAACAGCACTGCAAAGCCTGCTCTGCAAGCCGAGCCTTTCATCAACTAACCCCCCCAGGGATGCTTTTGCCTCTGCAGGCGCTCATCCATCAGCAGCCTCTGGTTTACATTTCCCCCATTACTGTAATCAGCAGAATGGCATTTAGAAGAAACATGTTTGTTTGTTCCCCAAAGGCATCCTTGACTTTTTAGCACACAGCCCAGAGAAAAATGAAACTGTCAATTTCTCGACAACAGGGGGAAGATGGCTTCTCTCCAGAAATGCTCGTGATGTAGTGTCCTCTTACTGGGAGGGATGAAGCCATATAGTTTGTTGAATCCTCTAAGAGCCCCTTGGGTTTGCTAGGCTCCCTCTTTCTTGCCAGCAACTCCAGAACAGGGCGGCAGCACCCCCACAGTTGGCCCTTGGAGACAGGCCAGAGAGAGGATCGAGGAACTAGATCGCTCTCCATAGAGACCCCTGAATCTCACTAGATGGTGGCTGCTGCTGGGTAGCTTGGCAGGTGGGAGGATGGTCCCTGATTCTCTGCCTGTCTGGGTTGCCTAAGAGGGAGCCAGGCCTGCTTCTTAGAATCCAGAGGTCCACTTTGCTTCTGGGTCTTCTTGTCCTGCCATCACTGCAGGTCTCCTGAGACACAGGTAGCTTCTGGAGTAGCTGCTCTACACCTGTATTTTCTCCACCATCAGGTGCTCCTCTGTGGAAGAGACATGCAAAGTCCAGACAGTCCCTGAGGGACCTGGTTTGATTTTACCTACATGACTCATTGTTGATGTGAATTTAAAGTTTATTCTTTTAAAATGTGTTTCTCTCTATGCGTGTATGTAGGCACTTGTTCATGTGTGAGTTGTGTGAGGGATGAAGGGTGACTTTGAGTATCTTCCCTTACTCCTCTCTACCTTAATTTTTGAGGTAGGGTTTCTAGAGCTCATTGTTTTGTTGAGGGTGGCTAGCCACTGAACCTCAATGATCTACCCACCTTCCCCTAAATCCTGGTACTGGGGGTTCTAGGCCTGTGCCATCATGCCTTTAGAGATCCCAACTCAGGCCCATATGCATGTGTGGCAAATACTTTGCTCACCGAGCCATCTTTCCAGTCCTACCTGATTCATTTTTAACAGCCATGTGCCTCTTTTTAATTTCTCTTCTTCAGAAAGATGATCTGAAATAGCCTCCCTTCTCGAAGAAGCACACCGCCCTTGACACTCCTTTTGTTGCTGTTGGGTTGCAGGTCATCTGTGCACCCCAGAGCAACAAGACAGCCTGCGGTGCTGACCAGACCCTGCAAGACACCGAACATCACATGTACCAGTTGGTTTACATCGCAAGCATGGCGTCTGTGCTGATGTTCGGTATCATCAAAGGCTTTACCTTCACCAACACTACACTGATGGCGTCCTCCTCTCTCCACAACAGAGTGTTTAACAAGGTAGTAGCACAGAGGGTTGTAGGCCCACTTGATTGTTCAGTCCACAGGGCTAAGCAGGCCCTTATACTGTGCCAAACATTGTGTCAGACTCTGGGGACGGGACAGCTCTCCTGGAGTCTGCTATCTAGTTTTCAAGGCGTCTTCCACTTGTTTGAGTACCATACAGGAAGGCCAATTTCAGAGAGCAATAGGGATATATCATCAACTCTTAGGCCAGATGGAGGGTGGAGAGGATGTACATGTTGCTTCTAAGAGCCCCAGCTAGTGACAACCTGGAAATGGGCTGTTGCTTTCAGTCACTGGGCAGGTAGCAGTAGTTGGTTGCCAGGGCTCTTACCAGAGCACACAGGTATGCTCCATGTTTTAGTAGACAGACAAATAGACTTGGTGTTTCGGCTCAGAATCCCTACCTCCTCTGAGAGTACCAGGCTCTCCGATCCCAGAAGGCACCTGAGATTTGGAAAGGAAGCCCTATACACAGGCAGGGTACCTCTAGAATTCACTCATGGCGGTGGTCTAAGAATGGGGAGCATCACCCTCATATTCCAGAGATCACCTGATCCCCTGGCCTGTGTTTTGGAAAAACAGGTCTGCCCTCCTGCACTGCCTCCCCCACCCCACTCTCACTTTCCTGCCCCACCACTCGCTGACTCAGTTCTCTCTGCTTCTATCCTCAGATCGTCAGGAGCCCAATGAGCTTCTTTGACACAACTCCCACGGGCCGGCTAATGAACCGTTTCTCCAAAGACATGGATGAGCTGGACGTGAGGCTGCCGTTTCACGCCGAGAACTTTTTGCAGCAGTTTTTTATGGTGGTGTTTATTCTGGTGATCATGGCTGCTGTGTTTCCTGTTGTCCTTTTGGTGCTGGCTGGCCTGGCTATAATCTTCCTCATTCTTTTACGGTAGGACTATACACAACTTGAAAATGGGAACTACCCAACTAGTACATCCATCCCAAACCACAGACACACTGAGTGGGGGTGGGGAGAGGATATGAATGACTATATGCACCAGCTGGGAGGCAGGTGATGGTAAATACCTGCTTTCCTCTCTGATGGGAGAATCCTAGATTCTTGGCACTTGTTATACACCAGGTGCTATGGCAAGAACCTGGCATCCGTCTGGCTTTTTGGCCCCAGGGCAATGCTGGGAGGTGGGTAAGTTATTAGGAGGTTCAGGAAACTAGTAAGCAGGCTTGCCATCTGTCTGCTGATTCAGTCCTAACCATTGGGCTCTGAGGATGCCCATCTCCAGCCACTTTGAATTTTGAGAAACAGCTCTCACTGCAGCTAAAGATTAACATGGATGGAGATGTGCGGAAGGGAATGGGGACAGATCCCGAATGTGTGCATGCCCAACAGGAGGGACATTGGAAGCTGCAAGCGGGGGTGAGGGGCAGCAGGGTTCCCATCAGGCACTGCTGGGAATACCTCGAGGGAACAAAGAGCTATAAGTCTGAAAGGTCAGCGCCAGGATTCCAGTTTTGCTGGGAAGCTAGTTGGAGAACCCTGAAATGCTGCAGATCTGTTTCTTCTTCCCTAAAGTTCTTAGTTATTAAAATGTGTGGCTTGCCTGTGTCAGAGGAGCAGGTGGGAGGGGGATTAGGTCCTCCCCAGTTAAAGCTACAATGGGATGGTAAGGGAACTGGAGAGATTTGGAGTTTGGGAAAGGGCTGATGAGGGATAGGGGTGAGTGGCCATGGTGAAGACAGGAAAGGGGGTTCGAGGGGCATTTACAAGTCAGTGTCATCAGGGTTTCCCAAGAGGGAGACTTTTGGGTGTCAGGGAAATTGGTACAACCAAGGGCAACCCAAGATGGAGGACCAGTGTGCCAAGGAAGGTGCTCTGGGAAGAGAAGCAGTTGAGTAGTCATAGTTCAGACTCATGCATGAAGTCTGAGGCAGTGATAACGGCAAATGTATGAGGGGTGTACTGTGGCTGGAGACTGACACGGGCACCCAACAGGAGCAGGTGCGATCAGGGGAGTTAAGACTGGTGTCCTGGGATTCAGCAGAGCCGGCTCTCACTCACTGCAGTACCCTTGGTATCACCGAGAAAAGCACACATTTCCAAACTCAAGCCAGTTGAAACTGTTTTCTGAGAGTCCATCACAAATACAAAGCACGTCATGGGTGTCAGAGCTTCCAGTGGATCCCTCTTGCCTCTATCCGTTTGACCGCTTTGGCTGCTGTCTCCTCTATTGCCATTGATTGACTTAGTAGAGGCGTAAAAGAAGTCCGCCCGACATACCCAATCCTTTGCTATAAAGACAGGAGAGACCAAAAAGGGACCCTAACCTAAGTATCCATATGTTTCCAGTGAATCCACTGAGCTCTGAGCTGCTGAGCTTTCCTCATTCTGTGGGTTAATTTTAGTTGGGAATCTGGAAGCTATCTGGTGGATAGCCAGCAAATGTGCGTGCTCGAGGGCATAGGTCTCCTGTCATCAGGACTCTTGGGGCTTCCATGTAAGATCCAAGACAATAAGGTGCAAAAGAGTTCAGTTTTGAACTCAGTTCCTGGGGTTATCATGATGTTTGTACCAAATTACCTTTGCAGGGCCACACACTGGCAACCAGGTCAGACCCCCTTTCTCTTTCTCTCACTGGTTACTATCTTAGGGTTTTACTGCTATGAACGGACACCATGACCAAGGCAACTCTTATAAGGACAATATTTAATTGGGGCTGGCTTACAGGCTAAGAGGTTCACTCCATTATTATTAAGGCAGGAGCATAGCAGCATCTAGGCAGGCATGGTGCAGGAGCAGCTGAGAGTTCTATATCTTGTTCTGAAGGCAAACAGAAGACTGACAGCTAGGCAGCTAGGATGAAGGTATTAAAGCCCACGCTCACAATGACACATCTACTCCAACAAAGCTACACCTCCTAATAGAGCCACTCCCTGGGCCAAGCATATACAAGCCATTGCAGTTAGTAAAAACTGGTTGACTTGTGTTCAGGAGCTGCCCTGTGTAAAATCTTTGGGTCTTCAAAGTTTAGAACTGTCTACTGCTATCCTGTCATTCTTGCTATGGGAGACACTCGGGTCTGATGTGCTCAAACTTCTCAGTCAGCCCATCCCTCACACAGCAAGACAGGAAGGACATCCTGGAGAGGAACGGCAGGCTCCTCCCTCCCAGTTATCACCCTATCTTTGACATAACAGCCACGTGGAAGGCGAGGCTGAACTGCCTGTGCTGAGGGAGGGCTCCCCGGGACGACACTTGTGACCCTCTCATCCCCCCTCCCCCACAGCATTTTCCATCGAGGAGTCCAGGAGCTCAAGCAGGTGGAGAACATCAGCCGCTCGCCTTGGTTCTCTCACATCACCTCCTCCATACAGGGGCTGGGTGTCATCCACGCCTACGACAAAAAGGACGATTGTATCAGCAAGTGAGTGGATGGGTCCCTGCTCCAGGGTGTCCCCACCTCTCGGCCCAGCCCAGATGGGAGGTCCTGGGCTGCTTTGCAATTGAGAGGGGGGAATGTTAGGGACAGGCAAAAGGCTGGCAGAGTCAGGAGCTTTGTTTTTAGTATTTGGGGCCCTGAAAGAAGTATGTCTGTGTGTGAATGTGTGTGTGTGTCTACAACAGAGACAGAGGCGGGTGGGGGGAGGCAGAGAGGGTGGAGGAAGGACAGGGAGAAGGACAGGGAAACAGAGAGGGAGAGAAGACATGCATTTGTTATGCTGGGGATGAGCCCAGGGCCTTGTGCAATGTTAGGTAAACGCTTCACCACTGAGCTATACCTCCAGCTCTGTATGACTTTGTATGTTTTATTTCTTGCTAAATGGGTTCAATTTAGGAAAAGATCAGGAAACAGAACACATACAAAATCACTTGTAGGCCTCAAATCCCAGTCTTCCTCATTTTTTCATGTACATTACATGATTACGATTATATGCATAATCGTAAGTTGAAAATCCCAAATCTGAGAAGCTCCCAAATTCAAAAATCTTTTGAATACTGGTTGCTATCTCACACTTGACCTCATGTGGCAGACTGTAGTCAAGACGAAGGTACAGTAAAAATATGCATGAAAATTATCTGCAGATACCTGTGCACAGTGGCACAAGCCTGTGGTCCCAGCTACTAAGGAGGTTGAGGCAAGAGGGTCTATCCTTGGCTACACAGTGAGATCAAAGCCAGTCTGTAGATCATGGTGAGACCTGAGTGAGACTTAAGAGTCTCAGACAGTTAAGAAAAAGATCTAGAGGTACGCTCAGCGTTCGAGCATTGCTTAGCCTGTGCGAGGCTCCCCAGTGCTGCAAGATACAATAAAGCAAGTGGATTAACCTGCAGGCTACCATGTGTGAGGCACAGGGGAAGCACGAGCCAGCTCTGTGCATGGAGCTGTTCTTCACTTCCAAGCTATCTTATTCTCCATATACAAACATTCCAGAATTTAAAAAAAAAAAAATCCATCTAGGGCTAGAGAGATGGCTTAAGAACAGTGGCTGCTCTTCCAAGAGGACCCGGTTTTGATTCTGAATCCCAGCACACTGTAATTCACAACCATCTGCAGCTGCAGTTCTAGTGGACCTGATACTCTTCCATGGCCCCCACAGACCCTATGCATGAATGTGGTGGCACATATAAAATCAGGCAAAACACCCACACATATAAAAGAACTAAGTTAATTAATTAATTAAATTTTAAAAATCCCAAGTTAGAAACATGTCTGTCCCTAAGCATTGCAGACAGGATATTTCTTCCTATTCTTTTACTTTTCAACCCACAAGGTTTTCTTTACAAAAGTTATTTTGAATATGTCTTCTATAGCACTGAATATTCTTTTACAATAAATACATTTTAAAACATTTTATTAATTCTTTGAGAAGCTCAGACAATATATTTTTATTCAGTCCCCCATCCCCCACTCCTCCCAAATCCCTCCTACACACAATATGTTGCTCAGTTAGTCTTGGGCATAGGGCCTGGCTCTGACTGTAGTGGCTCCACCAGAAGTCACCTCGCTCATTAAAACTCCTTCTCTCCCAGTAGCTACCAAATGCCAATGTCTTCTCAGCTAGCGGTGGAGTTTTATACCCACCTTCCCTCTCCTCCATGCTGGGATTCGATCTGGCTTGTGCTCAGGCAGGTCCTGTGCATGCTGCCACAATGGCCATGAGTTCCTATGTGCAACTGTCCTGTTGTATCTGAAAAACCCCTTCTTTGATGCTATCTACCACTTCTGGCCCTTAAAATCTTTCTAGGATCTCTTCCGAGAAGATCCCCAAGTTCCGTGTGGAAGGCTGTGATAAGAATATTCCATGTGGGGCTGAGCACCCCACAGGCTCTCATTTGCCTACATTGGCCAGTTGAGGGTCTCTGTGCTAATTGCCATCTACAGCAATGAGAAACTTTCCTAATGAGAGCCGCACTGATCTATGGGTATAGCAAATTACTCCTATACACATATCTGACTAGTTGAGATAGAGTCTTGATGTGCAAGCCTCAGCCAGTATGTAATTTGCAGTCACATATACCCACCCCTCCCAAGTTCATAAAGCTAAATTTTAAAGCCTACATTTATGAATCGATTTTTATGTGTGGGTAGGCTGTCTTCGTAAGACTAGATTTGTGAAGACTAGATTAGTGGGGTCATGTAGCTTCAGACTTCCGCACCTTAGAAAACGTGGAAGTTGCAACTTCCGAGCAAGGACTAGAAGCTGCCACTGTTGTGCGACCCCATGGTGAAGAAGGGTTAGAGCAAGAACAAGTGTTCTCTATTACAGCAGGAAAAAGAGAGAGGAACGCCAGACATCCATGAAGTAGTGACAGGATCTCTGGAAAGTACAAAGAGAAGGATGGATGACCCACGGAATACAAACCTGCTACTGCACAGTTCTGGTCACATGGCATCCTAGTGGTGGCAGGGGAAAAGAAAAGACTTACCTAGAATTGCCATTGGGATCACAGACCTCAAGGTTTGGCTGCTGAATTAGGGGGATGGGCACAGGGGAGCCAATGTGAGAGGGAGATGCATCATCTTCACAGATGCCATGGTGAAATGTACTACTATGTGTTTGCTAACCTAAAAAGAAATTAAAAAAAAAAAAACAACCAAAAAACCAGCTGTTCCATATGGAGATCCACAAATAAAGTCAGAAGAGATATCCACATCAACGGGTATGCGAATGTCACCATGGAAACAGAAGAGATAAGATGATAATGCCTGGCACTGTGACATCACAGGTCAGAATCCTTCCTCCGATGACTCTGAAGATAGGAAAACAGGTAAAAGGCCAGCATGAAACTTTCAAAAGTTTCCTAGTAAAAATAATGAACTACCCGACAGAGGGCACAAGCAAGCAGACGAAGTCACACTGGGACATAGAGAGGACAGTTAGAGGGGGGAAAAGAGAGAAGCCTGAGAAAATCAGCATTTTGGGTGAAAAGGTTACTAATAAGGAAGAGAAATTCGTCAAGAAAACAAAATTAGAAACCAAACAAGCAGTGAACCAAAATAAAAGCTCCCCAGAAAGGCTTGCCAGCAGACGTGACGAGTCAGCAAAGGGGCATCAGAGATGGAGGGCAAGGATGGCGAAATCCTTAAAGTCAATAAGGAAAGAGATGGAGAATGAGCATGACCAGAACAGTCAAGAACTCTGGGATGCTATCAAAAGACCAATTTAAAAGACCTCCTGATCTAGAAAGAAATAGATATCTGGACTCAAGATAAAGTCAAACTCCAAATGATATAACCGCAGAGGGACTTCAGTGTGACATCAGAATACAGAGCAAAGGGATAGCATTACAGCTTGTAAGAGGAAAATGCCAACTTACCTACAAAGGCCTAAACATCAGGAAAACACGAGATTTCTTGTCAGCAGCCCATGCTGGGAAAGCATGGGATGATGTATTTCCAGCCCCCAAAGCAAACAACCTCCAACCAACATTGCTATGTCCAGAAAAGCTATCTTTTAAAATTGATCTGTCAGGACAAGCAGAAACCAAGGTAGTTCATGACAGAGAAGCCAACACTACAAAAGAATGGTACATGCAAAGGAAGAGGAAAGACAGTCTTAGCTATAACGGCACATGGAAAAAAAATCACCTGGGCAATGGTGGTTCGGACCCTTAATCCCAGTGCTTGAGAGGCAAAGCAGTCAGATTGAGTTTGAGGCCAGCCTACAGAGTGAGTTAGGGCTACACAAAGATACTGTGTCTTACATTCCCCCATCCCCAAATCTTGAAAATATAGATAAACAAATCCCAGTGCTAGTTAGTAGAGGAGAGAAAATACAACAAATAACCCAAACAAGAAAAACAGCCTCAAAAATCACAGCAATTGGTAGACATCTCTTTAATAATATAATTTTCAATGTAAATGGCCCCAATTCATCAATTAAAATATCCAGACTGACTAACTGGATATAAAAAAATTAGAATGAAATGAGCACAGCAGTACAGGTGCTATCCTAGAATTTGGGAGGCAGAGGAAGGAGGATCAGAAGTTCAAGGTCACCTTTGGTTGGCCTTAGCTACTTGGGATTCCATCTCAGAGTAACAAGAAGAAGCAAAATCACCCCCTCCTCCCCAGCCCCCCCAAAATTAGATTTATTTGTCTGTTGTTACCAAGAAACACACCGCACTGTTAAGGACATCCTAGGCTGAAGTCTGAGGGGTGGAAGCCAGTCTTCTAAGCAAATGGAAGTAGGAAAGAAGCTGGGTAGTTACTCTCATATCTGTTGAAGAAGGCTTCAAGTGAAAATTAGTCAGAAAAGACAAAGCAGGAGTCACATATGAACAAAAAGAGTTATGTATCAAGAGGACATGGCAATTATAAATATAAACTGGGATGGTTAGTACTGATTGTCGGATGTGGTTCATATTGCCAATCTGATGGAGAGGCATTTTCTCAACTGAGGTTCTTCTTCCCAGATGACTCTAGTTTGTGTCATGTTGACAAACAACAACAAAACAAAAACAAATAAAATACAAACCAAACAAACAAAAAAGCAAAAATAAAGAACAACCAACCAGGACATGGGCCATTGTTGTGATAATCCGACTGCAGTGTTTAGGTCTTGGGACCTAATGCATGGCTAGATGTGAAGGAGTTTGACCTTAGCACAATAAATGTGTATTCTTCCTCAATCCACAGTTTAATGAGGGCTCACAGCACAGGGGACAGAGTTTCTTCACGTTTGGAGTTACAGCTACTTTGCTTTTCCTTCTCAAAGACCTTGGGAAGGGAAAGTGACAGATCCCATGAAAACTCTTTATTGCTAACCCCAGCAAGGAGACACAATCATTCTGCAAGTTCAGTGGCAGGATTTGAGTCGCACAGATTTACCTAATGCACAGGACCCTGGAGACTGCAGTCCTTCCATGTCAATGGAGGAGTGACAGTGGAGTCTGAAAAGCCTTTGGTGGCTCTACCACACAGATGCTTTCCTCTACTCTTTCCTTTCTTGGAAAGATAATATTTGCTGGGCAAGGTGGCTCTGTCCTGTAATTACAATACTTATGAGGCTGAGGCAGGAGGATTGTAAGTTTTGAGGCTAGCCTGGACTACATAACAATACCTTGTCTCCCAAGAAAAGAGGATAAGGGAAAGGAGGAGGAGGGAGGACGTAAAGGAGGAAGAGGAGAGGAGGAGTAAGAGGCAGGGGGTGGAGGAGGAGCTAATGATGTACACTTAATATTTTCATCTCTCCTGAGGACCTCAGTGGCCCCTCACTGAGGTCCCCTCAGACAGACTGCTACGAGGACTTTGCAGCTTGCCTTTAGTTTAGTCAGCAGTTAGTTCTGTTATTCATTTGTTTGGTTCTTTCTTTTCTTTTCCTTTATCTTTTTCCCTTCCTTCCTTCCTTCCTTCTTTTTCCTTCTTTCCTTCCTTTCCTTTTTCTTTCCTTTCCTTTCCTCCCCTCCCCTCTCCTCCCCTCCCTTCCCCCCTCCCCTCCCTTCCCCCCTCCCCTCCCTTCCCCCCTCCCCTCCCTT
>NW_021620873.1:3809729-3843759 GCF_004785775.1 Grammomys surdaster
TCCCCTCCCCTCCCCTCCCCTCCCCTCTCCTCTCCTCCCCTCCCCTCTTCTCCTCTCCTTTCCTTTTTAAATAGAGACAGGGTTTTTCTGTGTAGCCCTGGCTGTCCTGGAGATTACTCTTGTAGGATAACTGGCCTCAAACTCAGAAATCTGTCCTCCACTGCCTCTCGAGTACTGGCATTAAAAACATGTGCCGCCATTGCCTGTCTATTAGTTTGCTTCTTGATTCCATTTGTCTAGAGTCCTGCGTCACACAGACACTGCTGGTGTACTGATCATGAAGAGTGTCCATAGAGCCATTCAACTCTTTGCCCTTTGACAAACAAAACAGACGAACACTTGTTTCTCCACAGTTTCTCCTCCAAGAAGAGTCTCCTATAGCCAGCTTAGCCTCTCGTGTGACTGACAGGGTCTCTGTCCTTGTAGCACTTGCCTTTGGGAGAGCTTTAGCTTCTGATATGTATTGTACTTTCCACCTCGCTAGTAGAAAGATTGTGGTATTTGGGAAAGTATTCTGACCAAGCCCTGGTACAAACAAGATAAAACACAAACAGTAATCAGAATGGAAACAAAATAGGTGTGACAGTGTGTGGGAGCCCTGTGTCTCCTTAGGGATTTACTCTCGAAAAGGCGTTCCTTTTCTTCCCCAGGTTCCCACCGAGTGTCCCTACAAGTGTCCTTCCCACTGGGTCAAGGGCCCATTCCTGGGCCAAGGAATGAGATGTCTCTCATAACTTACCTAAAATATCAGTCTCTGATACTTTCTGCCTGGAAGCTCGGTATGGCTGGCAGGCAGGCAGGCAGGCAGGCAGGCAGGCAGGCAGGCAGGCTGTGCTCTGTGTGCACACCTATCTGAGTGCATGTATGCTAGCAAGTGCTGGGAATAGTTTGTAGTTGGGAGGCATTCTGTTTCTGCTTTTAAACATCTTCTTCTCTTTGGTCCCGGTTCTCTGAAGCTCCCACAGGGAGAACTAGGGAAGGGGCATTACCAGGTGATTACTCATACCCCAGCCATTCTCCCCTTCCTGCTGCTCTTCTGGGTTGATCCATCTCACTATACAGATGCAGTATGTCATGATGAAGACCCGCCCCAACAGCTCAATGCCAGCTCTGCCTGGCATTGCTGTTTGCTGTGTATTTTCTGAACTTCTGGAGCACTCTGCTGGGCAGCACCCCACTGCATTCTATAGCGGTGGCAGCCTTTTCGCACCCTGTAACAGAGGCAGCTTGAATGCCACATTCACTCTGTACATTCAGCTAAACTGAAGGGACTATCAGGATGCACCCTGCTTATGTCTGGGGAACGAGTGGCAATGGGTTGGGTTGGGTCTTGTCTTGGATGCACTTGCTATGTCATTTTCCTGTAATTCTGTCCCATGCAAAGTCCTGGAATCCAGTGGACATGCAATAGGGACACAAGATATCAGTTTCCTGTCTTTGAAGAGATCCCTCCTGCCGCCCTGCCTCACAGCTTTTTAAGCAGTGATTTGATTGGTTGGTTGGTTTTGAAATGGGATCTTGCCATGGAGTCCAGGCTAGGCTTGGGCTTCTGATCCTTCTGCCTTACCCTTCCATGTCCTGGGATCACAGATGTGTGCCACTCTGCCAGGCTCAAATGATGATCTTGATCTTGGTGAGGGGAGATGGGGGAGGAGGCCAAAGCCCTCTCTTGCTAATCTACCACCACCACCATTGGCTACTGCTCTCTTAAAGATCAGAGTAGCCATTTACGGATTCCGCAAGGTCTGCAAAGCTACAGAGTGAGGTTTTCTGCAGTTTTGTTCTTGGCTGTGGGCTCTGGGAGAGAAAGAGAAGGCCCACTTAGCACCCTTGTCGACTGATACATGAAATTTCTCCGAATGTGTGCAAATCAAAGATGCCTGTGGTAGCAGCAGGGGCTGGGTGTATGTGTTCATTTTTGTAATAGTCACCTTGTGGGAAGTCGTTCTGTTAGGAGCTCCAATCTCCTGTCAAATGGTCACAGAAACCCGAGCTCTTGTTTCCTCTGATTTTTTGACTTTAGGTTTAAGATTCTCAACGATGAGAACTCCAGCCACCTCCTGTACTTCAACTGTGCTCTCAGGTGGTTTGCTCTCAGAATGGACATCCTCATGAACATTGTCACCTTTGTTGTGGCCTTGCTGGTGACCCTGAGTTTTTCTTCAATCAGTGCCTCATCCAAAGGCTTGTCATTGTCTTACATCATCCAGGTAACCGCTGGTGCTTGGCTGAGCTTGGCCTATAGCGTGTTAGAAGGGCGAGTTTTTAAATGGACACAACAGGAGACTCAACAGAGGGTTAAGGAAGACAGAGCTTTGAGCATGCACACCGTTGATGTTTGGGGCAGCTGGGTGGCCTCGGGCACAGCTCTGGGTCTTGACTCTTGGTTTTGTCTCCCTTTGTGATACTGTCCACATTGTTGTGCAGTGGGTGACAAACCTCTCTGCGATCCATAAGAAGAGGACGGAAACAGCGGATTACATTTCTTCCCTTTACTACTCAACAAACACTCAGGTTTATTCTTGCTGAATCCAAGAACTATTTACTGGTTTGGTGGGAGCACAATGATTGGTTTGGGCCAAGGTGTGGAGCCCCAGTCCACCTCACCCCTAAGTCACACAGCTGCTTCATAGTGTGACCAGGAGAGGTGAGTAAAGCTCCAAACTGGCTCTTGGATGCTTGGATCTCAATAATAATGCAGGAGTCGAGGACACAGCATTCCCCTGTCCTTCAGGAACAGTAAATGACTCCCTTCAGTGCTCTAAACGAGACCGTGATGTTTCTGCAAGTCTCACTTTGCCGATGAGGAAAATGAGAGCATGGGCCATGATTTAGGCTAAGGTTGGTTCCTGAATCTTGTTTCTGGGAATGTGCTTCCCAGTGTCCTGTCTGGGAACTTTCTCCATTGAGTCCCTTCTCTCTGTGCTCTGGAATTTTAGGACAGATTTTTTTTTTTTTTGAATGTGGATCTTTTAAAACATATTCTACTTAATATAGTAGAGTATATAAGTAGTATATAAATAAATAGTTTATTTGTATATTTATATTTTAAAAAAATTTAGTTATTATGTATACAATGTTCTGCCTGCAAGTATGCCTGCACACCAGAGGGGGGCACCAGATCTCATTATAGATGGTTGTGAGTCACCGTGTGGTTGCTGGGAACTGAACTCAGGACCTCTGGAAGTGTAACCAGTGCTCTTAACCTCTGAGACATCTCTCTAACCCAGGCTTATTTATTTACTTGTTTATTTTTGCAGCAAAGTTTTGCTATGGGGCCCAAGCTTGAGTGTGTCCTGCCTTGGGCTCCCCATGCTGGGATCACAGACATGCTCCAATGTGCTCCTTCATGTCCCACAGTGTCAGACTCTGGGTCCTTTCTGATGAAAGTCCAATCTTTTCTCAACTCAGAAAATGCTCTCCCTCCTTATTTATTTTTATGTCACATGTATGGCAGCTTTGCTTGCATGTACGTTTGTGGACCTCGCGCAGTGCAGTACCTGCAAGGGCCAGAAGAGGGCACTGGAGCTCCAGAAGTAGAGTTAACAGGCGGCTGTGCGCCAACATGTGGGTGCTAGGAAACAAACCCAGGTTCTCTGGAAGAGCAGCCAGAGCTCTAAAGCTCTGAGCCATCCCCTGGGCCCCAGTCTCCTTCTTTTGTTTCCTCATTTGGACAGTTTCCTTCTGCTTTGTGTTCTGGGAATTTCCCTCAGCTTCGTGATTCAGCCATTTTTTTTTTTTTTTTAAATTTTCAGTGTGGCAACCATGTCCTTGTGAATCAAGTTTTCACATGCCCTCATTCTTTCAGTCTTTAGAGACTCATTTTTAAATGACTGAAAGACGTTCTTATTTTTCTAAGAATATTAATACTAATTATCAGATTATCAGCTCTTTCTCCCCTCCAAAAAAACCCCCAAGCCCACAACCGAAACCCTTTTGTCTCCTTGTTTTATTTTCTCCAGGATCGGTTTTTCCTCTTGTTTATCCAGTTCTTGCTTTTTTCCTGCTCTTGGCTTGTTTATATCTCTCCACTCATTTGTATTTAATGAGAGGAGAATGGTTTGGCTTTTCATGGTGTGGCTTCGTGACTCCTGGAATATTCTCTAACTCTTCAGGTGCTGGGGGTAAAATTTTTTTAAAAAAAAAATACACTTGCTTCCCTTTCCTAAAGCAGGAATGGGCCTATAGGTACTAAACACTAGAAGTAAAGTGTTTGGCTTTGTTTTCCTCTAGAGTAATATTCTTAGAGCCCCATATATATTCCTCAGGCTGTTAGCTTAATTTCTTTACAGAAGGATGTGTGTGTGTATGCACACATGCTCTTGTACATGCATGTAGGGGAAATGTGCATATTTGAAATTGCAAGGAAAGGCATGGATGGGTCCATAGAAGCAGTTGTTTCTAGACAGACCACCACCAGGCTGCTTCTTTGTGGCCCCCTTCTCACAATGCCAGAGGACCATTGTACACACTTGCTCTGGGTGTAAAAAAGTGGGGTACAGATCAGGGGAGATGATTTGCCAAGGGAACCCTCATTAGGCCACGATCCCCTAGAATCTAACTCCAGTCTTTTGCTTCCATCAGGGAAGACTTTCATCTGATGCTCTCTGGCAGAAATATGTGACGCTTATGCATTGGGATCTCCCCCAGCTCCTGAATGTGGAAAGTCTTCTTTTTGAAAACACCCCTAGTACCATTTTAATAGTGTGTTTGGGTGGAGGCTATAGACAGTGTATAAACTGATGACATGGCCACCCTATGGGATGGCTAAAGGGAAGGTTTTTTATTGCAGGTATGAGAGACATGAGCTGGAGGAAGTTAAGGGGATAGAGCGAGGGCAAAGGGCTGGAAGGCTATGACTGACTTTAAAATGTGCAGCAGGCACATGTGATTCTGAGGGAGCTGGGATGCCAGCATGGGCCTTAGTATGCTAATAGGTACCACAGGTAGCCATATTTAAGGGAAATGACTCCTTTTGGTAAATGTGGAACCAATTTCACAAGTTCCTGAGAAATGCTGGCTTCTTATCCAACCATCAGAAATCCTCCTATAATCCAGGTTGAGCTCATTTCTGCATATTTGGACTGCCTTCTGGGGTTTGGGGAGCTGGAGCTTCCTTTGGACCTAACAGAGACATCCTCAGTGCTCTGAGGTGGGAAAGCGAATGTTCCTTGGGTAACCAGTTTCCCCCATTGGTAGTGGATATCTTCCTTGTTGCCTCTTAAATATCAAGCTGATGAAAGGTTTGCCTTAATTGGTCTAAAACCAGCTTGCCTCAACTAAGGACACACTTTTGGTTGCCAAACACCCCTGCAGAGCCAGAGAAGAGATTGCATTCGCTGAGGTGTGTTAGCGCTTGCTCTCCAGCTGGCTGTGGGCCCTTTGACATCAGTCCTGTCTGGAGAACACAGAATCAAAGTGGCGAAGCTTCACTTTCGAATAGAGGAGCCCCCCACAGAGGGATGAGAGACTGGTGTGCAACACCACAGGGCAGGAAAAGGGTGCTAAGTGACACCACAGGTGCAGTGCTGAACCCGAACTTGCTTAGGTCTGCGTTTGAACCAAGGTGAGAGTTCTAGACCTAGGTGGGCTGCTAGGCACTTAGGAGCTGATTGTCTTGTCTTTAGCAGACTGTACCTGTGGCCTTCTCGGAAGCATTGTGCATTCTCATTCTGACCAGCTGTCATAAGTCAGGGACTGTGCTTTTTACCAGAGGTTGGGGGCATCTCCAGAGGTTGGAACGGTGCTGGTCTAACTTCTGCTTCTGTCTTCTTTCCCCTTTATCTTATGGATCTTTCCCTTGTCTTTCATTAGGGCACCGGTAGGACCCAACGAGGTAGGCAGGGTGCTTAATCACGGCTGCCAAGGAGCTCTCCGAGGTCCTAACGTTCTTGGGTTCAAGAGATTTTGGGTACAGACATATCCTTTGCATTGGGGGAGAAGGCATACTACCACCTGCCCCAGTTATGACTTGCACTCAGAAACTGGAGTTAGATTCTAGGAGACCATGGCTTAACAAGAGTTCCTTGGCAAACCATTTCCCCGGATCTGTACCCCAATGTTTTACATCCAGAGCAGGTGTGTGTAGTGCTCCTCTGGCTATTGTTGGAGGTTTTCAGTTGCCTTTCTGTCTCGGATGTGATGGGTTAAGGTGCGGGGGTGGGGTGGCAGGGTTTAGGGCCCCACCAGGTGGCAGCCAGGAGCCAAGCCTTCACAATTGGGCTCTCAGCAGGCATCTCCTCTCCATGGCAGTGGGGACTGGCTCGCAGGAGTGATCAAGGTGGTGGGATGATTTTCACCATCTGGAGTGAGAGAGAAAATGTAAATACCATTTGTTTTAAAACACAAAGGAAGTGTTTAAATTCGAAACATCCCAATAGGAAATGTGGCCTTCTGTGAGCCTGGCTGGGACTGCCAGACTCTTTTGCATGTTGCCTGAGCCCAGCAGTAATTGAAGTGGAAGGCCCTCCAGAAAGGTGCAAAAGCAGGGACTAAGGGAGGAAAAGGGGCCCCCAGTAGCTAGCTACCTGTTTCTTCCCAACAGCTCAGTGGACTGCTTCAAGTGTGTGTGCGAACAGGAACAGAGACCCAAGCCAAGTTCACCTCCGCAGAGCTACTGAGGGAGTACATTTTGGTAAGGAATGAGGGAACAGCGGGAACTTGGCATGTCTTGATGTTTTTCTAAGGATTTATCTAAATTCTGTGTGAATGAGTGTGTGTGTGTGTGTATACATGCCCGTGGAGGACAGACATGTTGGGTGGAGTTATAAATGTGAGCCACCCAGTGTGGGTGCTGGGAATCAAACTCTGGTCCACTGGAAGAGCAGTGCACACTCCTAACCACTGAGCTATCTCTCCAGCCCCCCTCCCTTTTTACTCTTTTCCTCTTTTTTCAGTTTGTGATGGGATCTTTTTAGTAACTGGACTCTGATCTATCACCCACCCACTTACAACCTGAATCCACAATCCAAACCCAAATTTGGTGGCTTGCTTTGGTTTCTGAAAATTAATATTTGATCAAAGTTAAAAATAGCAAAAGAAGATTACTTCACTGCTTCCTATGAATGCTTTCTGGTGCAGTGTGGGAATTACAAATGTGTTGAGAAAAGAAGTCTACCTAAACCTAGCAGTCACTTCTCTGGGCCTTTGGTCAGTGTTTGGTCCCACTTGGGAGCTTAATGTAACACCCTAAAACATTTAGAGTTCTGCACATCTGGTTTCTCTTTTAAAATGCCTCTACGATCTACTTAACACACAGGCCTTCCTGGTGTGTGTAAGTCTCACTGTGAATGTCGAGAGGCTTGAAATCCCCATGACCATTTCTTATATGAGCGGAAAGTGTTTGAATTAAAATCGCATTTAAACTAATTATTCAAGTGTACATTTTAAATTGGAAGCTCAAGCACATATTCACAAATACGACAGACATTTAAGGCATAAAATAAACAGATTCATTAAACTGAAGACATGGCTAGTGCGGACTTGGTTTCTTTAAAAAATATGTTTATTTTTAATTCCATACGTTCTAGGGGGTTAAAATGTCCTCTTAGAACGCAACTCTTTTCTCAGCTCATTGAGGTTACTTATTGACTAGAGGCCTGGGCTGGCCTGACGCTCCACCAGGGACCCCTCTTTGCTCGGAAAGCTGTCATAACATGAAATGAAAGGCTGGTCTTCTAACTGAGCCTTTAGATTCTTTAGGTTGTGAGGTTTTAGGGATGCTTATGAAGAAAAAGAAGTTCAATGTTTTGTTTTTTATTTTAATTTTTCTGCTGATATCTAAAGATCTTTGAACTTGGCATTCTGCATTCTTTGTCATCTTTCTGTTCTTAGCACCATGATGACTTTTGTCACCCTGGATTTGTCCTACAGCTTCAAGGTCATTGTGCTGATAACCAGCCCATGCCTGTAAGGCCCAGTGCGAGCTATCTCTTGCTTTCCCATTTACATTATCCACCCTTCATTAGGCCCCAGGTTTACATGACTTTCCTTTATATTCCTGGAGTTATTCAAGGTTGTTGTGGCCACCAGGCCTGTGCAATTCTCTGTTTTACTTGTTGGAAGGTTCTGGACAGAAGTCATCGTAGCTGTCATTCTTTCTGTACTCCAGGCCTCAGTTCTAGTATCGTACCCTCAGAGATGCTTTCGTCAGCCCTTAAATGGTTTCGTTTTGCTTGCTGCCACCTGCCATATAAGTCATTTTTTATGCTTTATTACAATACTCTTCTTGTTTCATTTTTGTTTTTGTGTTTTGCGACAGGGTTTCTCTCTGTAGCCCTGGCTGTCCTAGAACTCACTTTGTAGACCTGCTGGCCTCATACTCACAGAGACCCCACTATCTCTGCCTCCTGAGTGCTGGGATTAAAGGTGTGCACTACCACATCCAGCCCACAATACTCTCTTGTATTACCTAATGTACCCCCATTGAAATGTGACCCGCTTTCTTTGTGAGGAGTGTTTCATGTACCCCATGCTGTCCTGTAACTCTCAATCCTCCTGCATCCGCTTCCTGAATGTTATAATTATGCATGTGTAGCTTCAGGCTGATCAGAAGTCATGTTTCTTGAGTACAGGGTTATGGGTCTCATTTACCACCACAGGCACTGGTACAGCTGTGGAATTAGTGAGTTAAGTCAAACCAGTGGCTATCAAGTTGGTCAATGGTTCTAATTCTGCTTTTCAGACTTGTGTTCCTGAACACACTCACTCCTTCAAAGTGGGGACCTGTCCCAAAGACTGGCCGAGCCGTGGAGAGATAACTTTCAAGGACTACCGGATGAGATACAGAGACAACACCCCTCTTGTTCTTGATGGGCTGAACTTGAACATCCAAAGTGGGCAGACAGTTGGGATTGTGGGAAGAACAGGCTCTGGTGAGGACAGACTCTGCGTCTGTTTCTTTGGGGTTGTTTGTTTGAGTTTGCTTTCCATGTGCCCATTAAGCCACATCAGAGCGACATGCACGAGAGCTGGATTGTTATTTTTCCCCTAAATCTCTTTACTGTAAATTAGGGTTTCAGGCTGAACGGGTGTGGAGAGTTGGCAGCAAATACACAGTAGTTTTTGGATTAATTAAATGAGAATAATTCTGAAGAGATGAGGCCCAGAAGATGAGTTGTATGCTAAAGGCCTCTGCTAGGACCAGCAGGTTAATGGTGTTAGGGCAGCCTGGTCCCCCAGCGTGACTGATGTCTGCCTTGCAGAGTCATCCACATGAATTCAGTTTCATTGCATTAAAAAAATCCCCTTAATTAAATGCTTGGACATGATGGAGGCAAAAGCTGGTGTTGGATTCAGTGTTCCTGCTCTTATTGTCCCCAGGAAAATCATCTCTGGGCATGGCTCTGTTTCGTCTGGTGGAACCAGCCTCTGGTACCATCTTCATTGACGAGGTGGATATCTGCACTGTGGGTCTGGAAGACCTCCGAACCAAGCTGACCATGATCCCCCAGGATCCTGTCCTGTTTGTAGGTACAGTAAGGTAGCTGTTTTCAGTCATCGTGCATTCCTGTTTGGAGACAGTGACACTGAGCCAACCAGTAGCTGAGAAATTGCTAGGCCGTGGCTGTTCTTGGCAGTCTTAGCTCAGGGAACTGGACTGCTGGTGTTTGGCTTTTAGGAAAGCTTTGGAAGGAGCTGGGGAACAGCGTTCTGAGACTTACTGGTATTTCAGAAACTACATTATTAAAACATTATATCATTATTAATATAACATCATCATATCATTACATTATTAGCACCAACATATAATTAGTAGTGATATTAATTGTTTTAATAATGTTAGTAATACTATTATTCATGATTTTATTATACACAGAGTGAGCAGATAGCACAGTTGGCCCAAACAGTCCTGGTTTATGGCTGTGTTCCAGCATTGCACCAGGCTTAGCAATGACCATTCTCAAAAGCACCCCAGAGTGCACAGTGAACTAAGTGGTTCCCTGGTCTGTGTGTGCAGCAGGCTTTTGGCAAGTGCATTAATTCATTCCCACTACAGAACAGAAGCTGATCAAGTATAAGAAGATGAAGGTTGTGACTTATACAGGCTCAAGATCTTGTGTCTAAACACAGGGGCATCCAAGTGTCTGAGCTGGTCCAGGGAAATGGAAAAGTCCTCTCATTGGACACTGGATGAAGTAGGGAGACGGCCTACTTAAAGTTGATCACATGAGTGATGCAATACGTGTCTCGAAACACTCAGTTCACATCCCTCAGTGGGGCCTGGAATCTGGAGCCTGCTTCTTGGTGCTGAGGCTGAAAGGGATGCTGGGCCAAGCTTCTTTCTCTTGTTCTCTCTTTGCCTACAACTGCTCTGCTCTGCACGGATGCAGTGGACCGTGGTGTGGCTGTGTTTGCTCTGCCTCCTGGTGGAGTTTCTCACTCCTGCCTGTCTCCGAGGTCTCTGCTCCAGCACAGAGTTGTAGGTCCTTGGTCTTGGGCGGCTCTTCCCATCCCATCTCTTCTTGTCTCCCAATAGGCTACAGGGAAGAGAATGTGTCCTTACCCTTTACAGTATCTGGGGGCCACTAAGGGCTTTCAGATATCACGTCTCCTTGCGGTCCCCCATCTTCTTCTTGCTCTCCATTGCATTGCCCTTGAGGATCCAGCTTTCCTCTGATTCACTGCAGGTACAACTTGGATCCCCTGGGGAGTCACACTGATGAGATGCTCTGGCATGTTTTGGAGAGGACATTCATGAGAGACACGGTAAGTCCCTGGGGCTGTCCGGCACGTGTCCCTTCCCAACACCACTGCCCCAGATACCTGTCCCTAGGGCCAGCGCCTGGCCAGGCTTATTTGCAGGAGCGACATACGTCAGTAAAGTTCAATCCTTCCTTGCTCCTGATTCTCCAAACCAGCCACAGTGCTATCTGTTAGCTCTCTGGCTGATCCAGACCACCGCTCGACATGCGTCATCTCCCTTGGTCCTCTGCATAGCCCTCGGAGGCTGGTGCTCTTATTCTTCACTTTTGAGATGACAAAATTAAAGCTCAAAGAAGTAATGTGTCCATGTCAGTGAGTAGCAGGATGGAGACTCGAACCCAGGTCCATTGGTGTCCAGAGTGATGGATAGCCCGATGATTTGGTCTAATGGCCTCACTGACTTTATCAGAACGGACGAGCTGAAGAATGATGGAAGAATGTAGCTTGTTCTGGGACTGCAAGTGTGGTGGGTTTGAGTTCTAGGACATAAGACCTTGTCCAGTTAAGCACTAAGGTCAGTAGCCCCAGAGCCCTTTTAGTCTGTTGTTATGGATAGAAAGACTTTGTCTCAGTCTTCTGGAAAACTCTTCCATCTCCTCTGTGCTTTATCCATGAAAAGTCGCAACACCACAGGCCATTTCCATTTGCTTAAGTGTTCCCTAGAAGTATATGGGTGATTTGTCCTTTATGGTGAGTCACAGTGGCTTTATATTATTAGCGCCTCCCTCACCCTGGCCCTCCCTGCTGCTTGTTTGCAATATTGAAATGATTGCTATTTTGTACTTTCTTTCCCATTGTAAAATAAAGCAAGCTGATGAATGCAAGAGGAGGGGGGAGGGGCAATCAATAAGATGATACAGGATGATTTTATAAGTCACCAGATAAATGTGTCATTTTCTGTGTTTTATAGATAATGAAACTCCCAGAGAAATTACAGGCAGAAGTCACAGAAAACGGGGAAAACTTCTCAGTAGGGGAACGCCAGCTGCTTTGTATGGCCCGGGCACTTCTCCGTAATTCAAAAGTAAGGAAACAGCTTGGAAAATGGATTGGTCAAATTTTGGATATTCCCTGCAGTGCCGCTCAATCCGGGAGGCAGAGACACGCGTTTGTCTCTCAGCACAGACAGAGCACTGCAGTAATTTAAAAACCGATCACTTTCTCTTAAGACAAAGTTGTGAGGGTAAAAATTGAAAAATAACAGCCATTTTCTGGAGCCTCGCCTTCCTTATCTGGGCTTCGCCTTGGGAGGTCTCCATTACGTATTCTCTCCACTTCCAGGAGGCTTGAATTTGAAAAATATCCTCTCAACTTTTCCCCCTTGTCCCTGAATAATTCTGAATCCTCAGGCAAGTACCTAGGACATCCAAGAAAGCCACCAGAATGCTAGCATATAAGATTTGAAATTTATATGTACTTTCCCGAGTGACTTAACCAGCCTTACTTACTAATTCTGAAAAAGAAGATGGAAAATGCCAGCTCTCTCTCTCTCTCTCTCTCTCTCTGTCTCTCTCTCTCTCTCTCTCTCTGTCTCTCTCTCTGTCTCTCTCTCTGTCTCTCTGTCTCTCTCTCTCTCTCTCTCTCTCTCTCTCTCTGTCTCTCTCTCTCTAACAAATCCCATTTTTGGGGGCTGGAGAGGGGGCTCAGTGGCTAAGAATGCTTGCTACCCTTCCAAAGGATCTGGGTTCCATTCCCAGTATTCACATCATGTGGCTCACAACAGCCAGTAACTCCACCTAGCTCCAGGGTATCTGATACCCTCGTCTGGACTCTGTCTGCACTTTTATGTATGTATGAATGTACCCATACATAGACACATACATATAAACGTAACAATTGAGAAAAAGAAAGAAATCCTATTAGCCAAGTGTTCATAATGGTGAATGTGCTGTGTGGGTTTTAAGAGATGTCCACTAGAAGGAAAGAGGAACTATTTAAGACCAGTGGTAACACTACTCACTGTGAAGTAGCTCTGTGGCTTTATGTAAGACCTGGACCCTTCACTTGTGAGGAAATTAGGTAAGTTGGTGAGGTTAATCTAGCTAGGTGTTGAGGTTAAACTTTCAAACTGTAAAATCCAAATAGCACTTTGGCAAGCAGAATGATGCTCCTCTTAACTCCAAAATGGTTTCCTTGTCATGTACCCCAAACTTGTATGAGGACATTAAAGATCTTGAAATAGGAGAATTGTTTTGGATCTGACGGGTCTAGTATCGATCATATTCCTATGTGTCTCTCTAAGAAACAAGCAGCAGAGTCAGAGAGAGCTGCAGATGTGGTGTCAGGAAAGGTCTTGGACTGAGGAATGCTACCTCAGATGCTGGAAAAAGCAGTGGGGGGGGGGCTTCCTCGGTCTGTATTGCAGGATTCTCAAGTTCTTAGATCCAAGGCTATATATTTTCCTCTTTGCACAGCTTTGGCTTTTATAGTGCTTCTTTCTTAACAGATCATTCTCCTTGATGAAGCTACTGCCTCCATGGATTCCAAGACAGACACCCTTGTTCAGAGCACCATAAAAGAGGCCTTCAAAAGCTGCACGGTGCTGACCATTGCTCATCGCTTAAACACGGTTCTCAACTGTGACCTTGTCCTAGTCATGGAAAATGGGAAGGTGCAGGAAGTTCTGGTTGTTGTCCCCTCTTCAAAGTCTTCCCCCATTAGGGCTATGTGGTGTGGACATTTTCTTTCTCTGAAAACTTCAGTTCTTCTCTGATTTTCAGGTGATTGAGTTTGACAAGCCTGAAGTCCTTGCTGAGAAGCCTGACTCTGCATTTGCGATGTTACTAGCCGCAGAAGTTGGACTGTAAACGTCCTGTGGTTGATTTGAGAGGAGGCGATGGATGTGTGAGAGTAGAAGCCCGAAGGCGGAGTCAAGCAGCCCTGGCCACAGCCCCTCCCACCCATGGAGCTCAGGGTGAGCTGGGGCTGAGATGTGTCCCTTGCTCTTCTAGTCACCTCCCTTGGCAGACTCAGGGTTGGTTCTGGATGGTGAAGAGCGCAGACAAAGTTGGTGGGTTGGAAGCTGCCTCTCACTTCTGAAAACCCCAAGGGTCCCTCATGTGTCCTCATGAATACAACATAATGCCCGAGAATAGGAACATTCTAACTTTCTGTCCAAAAGCAGTAAAAGCAAAGGAGATGGGAAAATGCCCAAGGCTGGAGGTGACAGCGTTTCTCGCTTTTGTTACCAGACAAGAGAGCAGGGTTTTCTTTCTGTTTAATTTCATCCCACTCTTAACTAACTATGTGGCAAGCAGTAACCACACAGATCTATAGTATGGAAGACTGATGATAGTGTTTGGCATGAGATTTTTTTTTCCAAAGAAATCATATTGTATGTTGCAGTTGATCTGTTAAAATAACCAGAAAGCAAAACACTGGGGTTTCTGAATAAATGACATTTTTATATCTTCTTTATCAGTCATTAAAATGCAATAAGAAACCAAACGACCCTGAAATGTTGCCTTGCAATTATTTGACTGATGTTGCCTGTCTTTGAATGATGCCTTCTAACGGGCCTCCCACTGCCATCTCCCTTGGTTCAGTGATGAATCTGTACAGTTGTTCACCAGCCTCAAGGTCTTCTAGGAGGATCAGAGGAAAGACCTGCCCAGTAGCCCCAGTGTGAGTACTGCTAACTCAGAGTGACATTTGCCACTTGGATTGAATGCCCTTTTTATATTTCTGGTGAGGACGATGAGTTCTTGTGATGTTTGATGAGGTCCCCTGCACTTCTTTCTAGCCCCAGACTGCACCTCAGGTATGGCATGCCACAGTGTGGTCAATAAAGCTCCTTCCTAGTCTTGGCCACATACTATCCTGCATCCAGAACTTAGGAACATTCAAGAAACACAGCAGGCCTGATATATCTGCCTTCCAAGTTCAATAGCACAGTAGAAGATTAATCTAGGAATTTCCATCAGACAGTCTGTGTTGATTCTTAATAGTTGTCAACTTGACAGGGCCTAGACTTATCTAGGAGCTAAGCCTTGGGGGTGCCTATGAGGGAGACTCTATATTAGGTAGGTACTGAGGTGGGAAGACCCACTCTAAATGTGAATGGCAACAGTTCATGGACAGGTCTGGACTGAATAAAAAGGAGAGAGGTAGTTGAGCACCAGCTTTCATCCGTGTCTGTTTCCTGACTGAAGATACACTGTGATCAGCTGCCTTATGTTCTTGCTGCGGTGCTTTCCCCACCATGATGAGTGGCATCCACTTAAACTATAAGCCAAAAGTAAATTCTTGACTCTTTAAGTTGCTTTGTCAAGTATTCTTCTGTCCACAGCAATGAGAAAAGGAAATAATACAGAGAATTAGAACCTAGAAGTGGTACTGCTTCAGCGATAGGCCTGACCATGTCATTTGCAGGTTTTTGGAACTGGTTTGTGGGAGGGATGTGGAAGAGTTTGGAATCTGGGACTAGAGGGAGCCTGGATGCTTGATGGGACATTCTAGACTGCCAACAGAAAGGAGCACAGTAGAGGGCCAGCATGTGGAAGTTCAGAGAACTGGGCTAGAGGCAAAGTCAAATCATGTCGCTGCATTCTATGTGTCTCCTGAGAACTCAGGTGAGGCTGGATCAGAAAGTAATGGACTAATTTGCTTAATGGGAGGAATTTTAAGAAAGGGTGACATTCAGGCTGTGGCATGGTTACTATTCTCTGCTCCCATCTGTATCTATAGTGAGAAAGAACAACAAAAATGAGCAGAAATACATGAAAAAATGTGCAGGTTACCGGTGGGGAAAGAACTGAGCTCAAACCTGGAGACAAGGCAGCTGAAAATAGCTGTAATTATTAAGGAAAACTAGTAAAGAGAAATATGTACTCTCCATGAAGACACTAAAAAATGAAAAGAAAAATAAAAGATGACAGAGATGTGAAAACCAAATTCATTTGAAAGAGTGCATGAATTGAAAATGATGTTGCAGGGGTTTTCTGCTCAAAAACAACTGCTCAGGAAAGTGTTTCTCTAGGATCAGCACCCAGAGGCCACAGCAACTTGGCAATGTTGTTCACCTGGTATGGGTTTTCCATCATAGGTGGAAGTCAGGGAAGAAACTCAAAGAGGAAACTCAAAGAGATCATTAACTTGATCTCTGTCTTGCTTTCTGTAGTTTTCTCCTAGAGCCAGGTCATCTGCTTAGGGAAGGTGTTGTCCATAGTGGGTTGGAGCATCCCACATCAATCATCAATCAATATAAGTGATTGATGATTACAATTACAGACACTGCCGTTAGCCAGTCTGACCAAGGCAATTTCATACCTGAGGTTCCCCCTTTCCAGGTGGCTCTTAAGTCATGTTGAACTGACAGTAAAGACTAATCAGTACAGCATTGTATGGTTCAGAGTTAAGAGTTAAAAGATTGCCTTAAATCTCTGAAGAGTCGGACTGCGAACTTTTTAAGCAGTGTTGTAATTGTCAAAAGTTATGGGAACGTTTGAAGTTGAAATGAATGCGTTCTGCATATTGAAATGATGGTGAGCCTGTTGGGGCCAGGGATCAAAGGGATATCAAGTTGACAGGGTAGATTTGAGATGGTTAATATCATCAGCTTGACAGGATCTAGATCATCTAGGAGGAAAACCTCTGGGCATGACAGTGGAGGAGTTTCTGGATTGAGTTAATAGTGATAGAAAAACCCTAAATGTAGGGGTCACCAACCCCCGGGTTGGGATCCACAATCATACAAAGGAAACATGCTGTGAGCTGTAGTTCACTGTCTCTCTGCATTCTGGCTTCTTTACTTCTGCTTTCTACTTCCATGTGTTTCCCCCTCTAATGTACCATATCCCTACTTAAGTTACTTCATGTCAAGGTATTTTGGAGAATAACAATAACGAGAAGGGTAAGTAACACCCAATTCAACAACCACTGTGGCAAAAAGCTGATGGTTTCCTTTCACTCAGCCATTCTGCATCTGATGTCTGGACAGGCCGCAGGCTACACTAGAGCGAAAATCAGTGCATTTGGGCCCAGGTGGAGGTCTTAGTCAAGTGTGTTAAAGCCCTTGACAGGCATTTACATAGAATCCTGCCATCTGCAGATGGGACACCCTCAAAAGGATGTGAAAAAGACACAAGTGAGGTGATTCCTTTCATGGACAGCTTTATGACAACTGCGGCCCTCCTGCAAAGGGACGCTTGTATCATCAAACTTAAAGGCACAGGACTTTGGGCAGTTTGTAAGGCTTCTTGATGGATATACCCAGTAACTCCTTTGACATGACATGGCATGACTGGGCTATCCCTGGTGGCCGTGGGAGCCCATTGCTGTCATAACTGGCTTGTTACATGGGGGAAGGATGCCTGATTTCCCTCTCCAAGTCAGTCTGACAATGTGCTCATGACTTCAAGGAAGGCTTTTTTCAAGGTTCAGGGTAGCGGCTCCCTCAGACATTGTAAGTGATGACTCATGCCCCGCGGCTCCTGTCTGCCCATACTCTTCCTGTTGTGCTGGCAGGAGAGAATACTGATATTGATCCTGATGTTTGCTGAGCCTCTGCAGTGTGCCAGACACCATGACAAGCAGTTTTTTATGAATCATTTCACCTAATCCTTACCTCATCCCTTGAAATACAAAATGAGGATTTCTGAGGAGAGGAGTTTAGCTCCAGGCACACAGGAAGGAGAGGACAGAGGTAGCAATTGAACCCTGGCCAATCTGATTCTAGCGGCTTTGCTCCAAAACTCTCTTGCCCATTCTCCCAGCCTGCTCAGAGACGGTGACAATCGTCAGGATCACACGGGGTTGGGGTAACTTCTGGAAATGTGGTTGTTGGCAAACAGAGCACAGGATGGTTTCCATAAAAGCCCTCGACCATCTCCTCTTACTCTCAATGAACTGTCATCCAGGGTCAGACTATGCTGACTTAGCCCGTGGTCTTCAAAGTAGGTATGCTTTATTGAATCCTTACCATTTCTTTGAGGGATATCTACCTGCCATGGTCTGAAGTTTATGCCCCTTGAAACCTAATCAGAAGTACAATGATATTAAGAGCCCTGGCTTGTAGGGAGATTAGAGACCTCTTGTACGGAATTAGTGTCTGTACAAGAAAGGTTTGACAGAGTTGGCTCACCGTTTTAACCATGGAAGACACAAGAAAGTCAACATCCTTGATGTAAAAAACCCCATCTGGTACTGCTAATCAGCTCCAGAACTATGAACAATCGATATCTGCTGTTTATAACTTATCTAGTCTATTGTGTTTTGTTATTGCAGCATAAGCAGTACTGGTATTATATTACTGATGGAGAAACTGAGGAACTGATACAGTCACCAAGATTATCCCACTATTGGAATTTGAATACCATTCAGGCTGATCCTAAAACCTGCTTTATTAATTATTTTTCTTATGGCTGTTTCAAAATACATGGCAGAAATAGTTTAAGAGAGGAAAGACTTATTTTAGGTCACAGTCTATCATTGTGTGGAAGGCACAGTGAAACATCTTAGGTCTTCTCACAGCAGGCCAGGGACCAGAGAGCAAGAGAAGAGAGGAAGTGAATAGCCAGGAATAATATATCCCCAAAGACTAGTCCTAGAGACCTACTTCTTGTGGCTTTGTCCTTGCTTTCTGAGATCCTAGAACCTTTCAAAATACTTTGACCATCCGAGAGGACCAACTATTCAAGCCATGAACTTATCGGGGACATCACTTATCCACACTGTGGCATCTGTTCTCTTAAATTCCATTTACTATTGCTGGCAACTTGAGACCTTCAGCTGACAAAAAACAGTGGTCAGAGGTGAAAAGCCCACATATTGATTAGACTCAGTTATGTTGCTGTAATGAATGACCCCATATTCTGATGGCTTATTTCTTGTTCATGTGACAAGTCTACCAAAGGTCAGAGATGTTTGTCCTTTATCTTCTTCAATGTTGACAGTCAGGCTGACAGAGCAGACTCTGCCTGGAATATCGTCAGTTTTGTGGCAGAAGACAGGTAGGTGTGGTAATCAGGACCAAGATGTGGCACTTTAGCCCACATTTCAAGGGTAACACAAGTCACATGGCCACTCCTGAGCCACTCCAATGTATGACACATGCTCCATTTGCAGGACCATGGGTCACAGAAGCTCAGCTTGTTCCTGCAAGAGGCTCTACAACCAGTACTTCTTTGGAGTGGCAGCAAAAGTTCCAAACAGTATCACAACCTACCTCAGCCTAGGTTTGGGTCTTGTTTCTGCTACAGTGTGACTAAACCTCTGTGCTACCATTCTCTGAGCTGAAGAAAAAGAGTTTGGCCAGGTGGTCATAACTTTTCAGTCTTGACTTTCAACTTAGGAGAAATGAGGGCAATTTCTAGAACACTAACAGAATTTAGACGTTCAGAGGGCTCATCATCCCTGCCTTACCACAATTCATAGTTTTCACAGATGTTTAATGTATAAAGTTGAACAAAGTTGAGCCAAGTTGTTTGCATTCTCCTGGCATCTACTTGGCTGCTCATTAAGAAATAAGTTCTATGAAATTTTATTCTCCTTTATTTTGGTGTTTCAGCTTTAGAATGCTAAAACATATAATGCTTCATCTGCCTACTGGGTCATGAATTAAAACCTCTTGAATATCTTCAATGGGTGCCAACAGAGAATGGAGGAAGCCACTTACATTGTCATCATGAATTAGTAACAAATGGCTCCCGATCTGGTTTGTAGTCAGTTGTATCCCATGTCTGAGGATAGTTGGAACGTAACAGGGATGCAAAGTGACAGCCACAGGTTAACCACAGCCAGTCACATTTTGTAGAAATAAAGATTTATTGGACAGCATCCAAACTTGTTTTTAGATGCAATCTCTCCGACAGCTTTCACGTTCTAATGGCGGATATGGTGATTATACCTAACGTAGGACCTCAAAGCCAAAAAACTCATTTACCTCTTCTGCTTTTTCTGAAGCGAGTTCATTGACCCCTGGCTTGAGCATGTGAGAAGAAATGCAGGTTATTGGGGAGAACCATGGAAGGCTAGCCCTCCCTCATCCAGTCTACGTGGGGCTTCTGAAGCTGTAGCGCAATTTGAAGTTTCTGAATGGGGAGCAATGGGGACCTCTTGTTCATGACATTGACATGCTGGTCAGCAATCACACGGTCACCTCTACCTTCAGCCTTGTTATAAAAAGAAACTCACGCCATCTCATGTTAGACTTCAGGCAGCTCCAAGGACTATAAACAATGCAGGGGACTCCGGAGGTCCCTCCTTGGACTTTGTTGAGTGTGACCAGAGGAAAAGAGAGCCATAGTTCCTTTGTAGTTAAGTCTGGCTTCTTCTAACTTAGATATGGCTTAAAGGGGGCATCATTTTAACATCAATTCACAGCTCACCCCAAATCTTCATGCCACCCATTCCCTGCTCTGCCCTCCTCACTGCCCCTGGTCAGAGCAGAGAAACTGAGTTCAGATTTTCTTCTGTTCAAGTGAACACAGTTCTGAAGTCGGCCCAGGATCATCAGTAAAACTGTGAGCCGTTCTTTGGTAGGAGCTGGAATCACATGGGCCAGTACAGTATGATTTAAAACAAATTGAAAAATGCAAGAAGTCAGCTTTGGGTCAGAGAGACGATCAAAGAAATCACTTTTCTTTTGGCTCTGTGAGGAAGGTCACCTCTGGGTGAGGCTAAATGGAACACTAAGATCTTCAAATAAATGCTGCTTTCCACAGAGCGGCCCCGAATGATGTCACCGTGTGCATGCTCATGGCTCCTGATGAAGAACTCTGGTGGGAAGAGCATGAAGGGGCCAAAGCAAACCAGCTCCTGTCATCTTAACACAAAACGTGGACAGGTTGGTCTTGACCCTCTGCTCCATGGACATCTAGATCTTTTAGCCTTCTTCATCTGGCTAGAAGCATGCCCACAGATTTCTTGAGTAGTCTATAAGCTGTTCTTGTGACTATGTAGAACGTCCATCATTTTAGGCACGCAGCTCGGCAGCATTGTTTATTTTGTTGCGCCGACATGTTCAGAGCCTTTCAATCTTTCGGTACTGAAACTCTGACCTTCACTAAATGTCCCCTTCAAGCTGTGTTTTGAAGGCTGGTACCCGGCATCATGTTCAAATTTAATCCCATGCTTTCATTTCAAGAGGCAGGCCCTTTAGAGGTGACCAGATCAGGAAGGCCCTGCTCTTTGATAGTTTACTGCAATGTCTCCACCAACAAGGAAACCTCTAATAGATGTGGCCTCTTCCTGACTGAATTTGGAACTGAACAAACATTTATTCTTTATAAATTGCTCATTTTCTGGTATTTAGTTATAGCTATAGAAAACAGAGATGCCATTACTTGGCTCTTTTGTGCTTCTTGTCCCTATGAACTTGAAGTCCATGTGCTCACATAAGCAGACTCGTAAAATGTTTGTCCTTTTGCACCTGGCTCATTTCAGTCTGCACAGTGTCTTTAGGTTCACTTGCTGTGCTTGCATCAGAATTTCCTCTCTTTCCCAGGCTATCCCAACCAGAAGTCAGTGAAACCATGATTTTGACTTCTGTTTCCCTGATGACCACAGCAATGCACATCGTCCGCCCCCCCCACAACCCCTCAGGTCTACCGACTTTGCATTTCTTTTAAAGAGAAATTGCATGCAGCATTCTTGAACATACATTCTCTTGGCATCAATTCAAATACAAACTGTAATTATTAGCAGTGGGCAAAGCACCTGGAAGGCCTATGATTAAGTTTTTGAAACAGGTCATGAGCACTAGGTATGCTGGTGCAGACCTGTAATCCCAGCATTCAGGAATCTAGGGAAGGGGGGACCATGAATATGGGGCTATCCCAGGGTTTAAAATGATACCTTGCCTCAAAAAAGGAAAAAGCCCAAACAAACCAACAACTAAGCAACACAAAACAGCAACCTCATGAAGAGATGATATGCCAGTCCCACGTTTCTTAGTTGGGAGATGGTTTTCTAACCTGGAAACTGTCCAGAATTCATTCAAAGACTAGCAGGGAGGCAGAGGATCCTAGCTTCCAGTTTACTGTTGTTTCCACACATCTCTGTCTCAGACTGCTCTCTAGAAGGGAGAACCCTTCTAAACCCCAAACCAAACCAAAACAAAGCAAAACCAATTCTTCTCTCTAGGCAACGTATCATATTAAATAACTGACTTTCAGGTGTCAAAGCACATATAGTAAATTGCCAGAGGATGGTTAAAGCCTGATGGTGAGCTCAGTGGTTCATCATTTCAAGCATTCATTATTCACTCACTCAAGGAGTTTTGTGCTTGATCATTTGCTTTTCTCATCCTGCCTCTTGCCTTCATTTTAAAAAGGAAACACGAGGCTAGAGACGCAGCCGAGTGCTTGCCTAGGTGCACAAGATCCTGCACTCTAAGTAAACAGAGAGAAAAGCGAAGGCCAGGAGACACAGATAGGATTCTGGAAAGGAGTAGCAACCTTGTAAGTGATGAGGGCTGTAGGTGGTTGAGAGAGGGACTGGAGACATCCTGGGAGCCAGATGGAGGGAGACATCAGAATTGTACTTGCCAGTCCTTAATGCTGCGTGCCACCCCTGTGGAGCAAGACACCCCTGACTTGCTTGTGATAGAATGAAGAGCCAAATCTCTTCTGGGGCATGAAGCCATTTAAATGGTTTCCTGCCTTGATGCTGGAAGGACTGAATCAAAGATCACCTGCATGGCAGGATCCGTAGGAAACAACAGGCTGCTCTACGCTGAGAGTGCATTTGGCTTGGCAACCAAACGGATTATCTGAAGTGGTCATAATGGCACTACAATCCTCATTAAATTCCTCGGCTTTCTCTGATGTAGGGATTGTAGAGCCAAGTGTCCTCTTTCTGGGCAAAGATAACATGTCTCTGTCTAGACTGATGAACGGGAGCCCGGGAAGCAGGGCATGGAGCAGAAGGCATGGACTTTATGATTCCAGCAAACACTGCGAGGGGCCCTCTGTTCCACTCCTGCAGTGTAGTGTGCTTCAGTGCACTCCTGCTCCCTACAGTTAGGAACATTCAATTCTTCCCAGGGGCCTGATAGATTGTCCAAAGCCAAGGAGAGGTAGCAGTCCTAAATACTCCTGTTCCTGCAGGGCACCTCCGGCAGGCTGGGTTGGCTCTTGAGTTTGGGGATAATTGTGAAGCATCATTTCCACTTCAGACTCCTCTGTGGGTTCAGGCTAATTAGCCCTAGAATACTTCACTGAAACTATTTTCTTTCTAGAATTTCTATCTTCCTCTTCCTAGTCCTTCAGTGCCCTGACCTTGCCAATTTTTTTTCCTGAGAATATCTTCTTGATAAATTATGAGCATATAACTATCAAATGTATTTCTGAGAACTCTGACCTGTCATGGGAGGAGGGGTGTCAAAGAATCTGAGCTCTAACTCATACCCACCATTTCCAAGTTCCTAGGAACTTAGAAATGATCACTGCCCATCCTCAGGGTTGAAGTTGGGTTGCTCACACTACTAACTTTCCCCAAAGTGGGCCTGGGACCTAAACCAGGCCAATTAGAATGTCACATCTCTGTAGCACCATGAAAAGTTTGGGCTGGACATATGACCCAAGCTGTGCTATCTGTCAAAAACAGACCTTAGCTGCCACTAAGTAGGGGAGATGAATTATCCTTTTTGGAAAGTGGATAAATTGGACTCTTTTTAGGAGCATTAAGATTCTAGATGCCACTTTTAATGTCACAGGGACACAACCTGTCTAAAGATGAGGCCAACGGAAGAAAGCACAATAGAGAAAGCCAGAATGTGTTACTGTGTGCCTTGGGCTTCCTTCCTTTTTCGAAAGATAGTACCTTTCTTACTGGCAGATGTGTTAGCTTTTCATCAATACAAAAAAATGCCAGAGGCAATCGATTAACAAAGAGAACATGTTTACTTTGGCTTATAACCTTGGAGCTTCCAGTTAAAACTGGTTGCTTTGGACTGCTGGCACAGGAACAGCAGACCATGCCTGGGTCTGTATGACAGAGCAAAATTGTTCACTTAATGGTTTGGAAAAAAATAACAAAAAAGGTAGACAGAGAAGTCACAGACCCACAGACTACTCAATTACCTCCATCTGGTCCTACCTTTGAAGGTTGTTCTACTCCAACTCTGTAACTCTAAGAATTAATCCTTTTATATGTTGGCCCCCTTGTACATACTCAAGATCCAGCCTGCGGATTTGCTGCTGTTGGTCTGCCCCAGGATGCTAACTTATGGTAACCCCCAAAGATTGCTAGCCTCATCCACACATACTTCCTGTACTCTGAATGGGGAAACGGCCCCCCACTGGATGCCCATGCCAGCTTATGGGGCCAGGGTAGGAGCTAAGTGCAGTTTCAGGTTCAATACTTCCCCTGATTATCCCAGGGACATTACTTAGGCTGTTGGTGTGTCTCCAAAGTCTTGCCATCATCAGATACTGTTTTAAGGATCTTATTCAGATTCCTTCATTGATTCTCAGAGCAGTGCAGTGAATGTGTGGACTTTGCTGATGGATGAGGTTGTTGTGCTGCCATCTGAAGCCATGTTCAAGATTCCTGTCTTCCTTCGCCTATGGGATAGGTAATTGTGCTCTGCGTATAAAATGTACGGACACACAATGAGCACTTATTTCTCAGTAGGTGGCACTATTTTGGGTGGTGGTAGGAACTTCAGGAGGTAGGGCATAGTTGTAGGAAGGGGTATGCTCTTGCAGATTGTAGCTGGTCCCTGGTCTCATTCTCTCTGCTTCCTGGACACTGTGAGGGGACTGACTCCGCCCCTCTGTACCCTTCACTCCATGATGCTTACATGGTCCAGATACAATAGAGTTCTCCATGATGGACTGAAATGACTAAAACAATGAAGTGAAATCAATCTGCCCTCACGGTATGTATGTCAGGCGTTTTTATCACTACAACACAAAAGTAACTCATACAATTACCCGTGTATAAAAGCTTATTTGCCCTTCAGCCATGTGATGGCAGCACCATCTATGAAGAAGAATCCATATCATACACTAGGCCGGGTTTGTCTTGATCTTAGATGTCCAGCTTCTGGACCTCTGAACTATAAATTTCTTTTAATGAATTATTTATTTTATTATAGGCTGGACAGAAACAGGATGACACAGATAGGCTCAGTAACTCAGCTCAGGAGCTCGCGCATTCATAGTGTTTTTTAGAAAACACTATGGAATATTTTTAATGCTTTTACCTCTTTACTCTCCTCCCATACCACAACAGTTTCTTGAATTTGGATTATCGTCCTTCACTTAGTATTTAAAAATGCAAATAACAAAAATAAAATAAGTTGCCCATAGCCAAACTTCTCTGAGCCAGCACTCACTCATGAAGTGATAAAAGCTTAGAAGTGAAAGGAATTTTGAAAGCGTATGGCTACGCACACTCCATCCCTTCTTTTGACTATGTGACAGAAAGCATTTAACAGAAGAGAGACATTTGTATATAAGGAGGTGGAGCAGCTTGGGGGCTGGAGTCTTAATCTCATACCTCTTATTCTATATTTCTGGCCAGTATTAATCTAAATTCATTCATATATTTTTCTCTCTCTGTGTGTCGTCTTCTTCTTCTTCTTCTTCTTCTTCTTCTTCTTCTTCTTCTTCTTCTTCTTCTTCTCCTTCCTCCTCCTCCTCCTCTTCTTCCTCCTCCTCCTCCTCTTCCTCCTCCTCTTCCTCCTCCTCCTCCTCTTCCTCCTCCTCCTCTTCCTCCTCCTCTCCATTTCTTCCCAACTTCCCACCTGAAAATAACTTTTCCCTGATAATAGCCACAGTCACCCCTGATAGAAGCCAATTTGTAATAATTCATTTTCATTATTAACTTATCTGGATCCAGAATCACCTAGAAGAACCTCTGTGTGTGTGTGTCCCAGGACATTTTAGAAAGGATTAACATAGGAGGGACCACCCACCCTGAACATGAACAGCAGTACCCGTGTCCTGTGTGCTAATATCGACTAAGAGGTAGAAGAGAAAGCTGGTCTAGAATTGTCCCCCTCCTGCCTGCTTCTTGGCCTACTATGCTGTGCCCTGCCAATGCCTCCCTCTACCACAATGGACTGACTCTTCTGAAACCGTGAGCAAAAATAAGTCCTTCCCATTTTGAGCAGTTTTATCACGTATTTTGGTCATAATGACAGAAAGTAAATAACACACAGCTCACACTGAAATGTCAAAAGGATTTTTAAGTTTTCTTAACATTTTAAGGAACAGGAAGCCAAGGAGGGAGGCAAGAACATGATCCAGAGATCAACATCTCCAGGGACCAATAAGGGCTCCTACAGCGGAGAACAGAGGACTGCTGTCTTCCTCTGCCCTTTACAGATTGGGAGACTATATGAGAAATTTGAGTGGTGTATTCCGTTAGTCAGACAGACAGACAGCTGTAGTGTACTACCCTCATTGTTAGCAAGCAGAAGCGTGCAGACCGTAGCCAAGGTGAACAGGTAAGAGGAGGTTAGAGAGAGGAGCTATGTAAGTGAAGCTCGCACTGTAGACAGTGAGACAGGAAATCAGCAGAAGCATCGAGAAGCCAGGCACTGCTCTCTCCCTTTCTGAAAAGTGAACCATGTGGGTGGACAGGCATCTCCTGAGTCAGTCTGTAGCATGCATAGAATTAATGAAGGCAGTAGCATTGAAATTCATTGCATTTGTAGGACCAAGCGGAAAGCAAACTAAATTGATTAAAAAAAAAAAGAGAGAGAGAGAGTCCAAGCTAGGGGCAGAAAGAAAATGCCTAGGATAATAGGAGGGTGGGACGAGGGGTTAGGGAGAGGTGGGAACACACGGAGAAGTGATTACCCAAAGCTCTTCATCTGAAGCCCTGGGTGACAGCAATCTCAGCAATGAGCTAGCTGATTAAATGGAAACACAGAACGTGGCAGTAATTCAGAGTTGGCATCAGAGAGAATAAGGCTGGGGACAAAAGAAAATGTGGCCAGGAAGTGAATGTGGCACCACGGAATCATGCTTCACAGCTCATCTCTGCAGCAGAGTCCCCAGGGTCCGATACCCTCAGGAGACGTACTTGAGCTGGGAAGTACTGCCCTGGCACTGAGGTGCCTGTGTTGCTGATGGCAACAGGACTGTACTAGAGAAAGAAAGCCAGGACCAGCTGGGCTGCCTCTGTAACATTTCCACAGAGAAATGAGTGGATCACAAGCGCTTCCTATACTCCAGGCCTCACAGTTTCCTGTGACTTCACTAAAGCCAGAGCTATGAATTAATCTCAGTCTATACAGCACAGTTTAGTGGCTCCTTCTTATTCATCACCACTTCCAGACAAGAGACAAACTGGTAGTCCTACCTGTAGCCCCCACAGGCCCCTGGGTGGTAGGGGAGGGGGATTTTACAACTTCCTTGCAAGTTTTGTAAGGCTCAAGTGAATGACAGATCAACATGGATGGTCATACGGAAGAACCATTCTGAGCCCTTCTAGATGGTTCTTCCATTCTGGCCACAAATGACATCATAAATGGTGGAGTCCCAACCTCCAGAGCTTATGAGTAAGCACACTAAGAATTCTGTCTTCTTTCTATTTCTGACTGACAAGAGGAGTGGATAGGAAACATGTTTTTTGACAGGTGAACTCCCAACTTCCCAAGAGTTACCTTTCTTGGGTTGAAACTTGGTCTCAGTAGCATAGCGTGACAAATTCTAAGTCAAATAGATTACCTAGCGGGTACCAGCCACTAACTAAGCTGACACTTGAAAAGAAATCATGACACCCGGAAGCTGTCTCCAGATTTTATTACTTAAATCCAATAGGTACTGGGGAAGATACTAAGTTCTGGGCATTGTGGTTCACTAGGCCTCTGAGATGATTAAGATCCAGAACTTTCCCCATCATCTGGGAGACAAATTTATAGAAACATACTAATAATATGTGAGACATTTTTTTATAGAAGGGCTAGAGAACTTCATTCCAGAAGCCTGAGGGTGGATACGGGTGGGTCAAGAAGACCCCATAGAGGTAGTTTCCTTTGAGTTGGCTTTGGGGGCAATTTAGTAAGTAAAGAAGGCTTTGGAAGGATTCAGGGCTTTAGGATTGTAGAGCATCTTCTCTGGGCTTGTCTCCTGCACTAACATCTTCTACAAACCATTGAAAATTACCTTAGTCATCACCTCCCCAGAAGACTTTCCCACCTCTGCTCCCCACCCCTCCCACCTGCCCCACCCTTCATTTCCGCCTCCAGTAGCACCTGAATGCCTATCCTAATAGCATTTCCTTGTCCCCCCCCCCTTCCCTGCTACACCCGAGTCTTTCTAGAGCAGACATTGTTACTGTGTTTCCAGAGCCCAGCAGCCGACACTTTCTAATAGCAGGTACTAAAATACATCTGAAAAGTTAGCTAAGAAGGGGAGCAGAACAACTAAAAGCAACTGAAGATTTCATCCCAGACCTAAAGAATTCTGTGCTCTGTGGCTTTGGCCTCTAGAAATAATGTAGAGGCAAGGAAAGGCTACCAGGCGATGCCCAGGTATTCAGCCCATTTGAAAGAACTCAACTGAGCCAGGGAGGGACTGACCTTTGAAGTACAAGAGGACCAGCAGTTCACTGTGGTTAGGTCAAGGAGGTCCCACAGGCTTTTCACCAGTGTGTTGGCTGATGACCAGAAAACCCTTTCCTAGCATTTCTAATTTATCTAAGAGTCTCTCTGACTTTCTGGAACTTCTGCTAATACATTTCAGCTTCTTGATGGTAAGTTCCAAATGTCACACTTCTTATTGATGCTTCCCCAGACTGAGACCTAAAACTTATTCTGTGTCCAGGAATCCACAGATAACTGATGAGTCCTTGCTGCAGAGTGTATGGGAAGAAGTCAGAAGCCAGAAAATACTGCAGTTGACTTGCCAGTAAGGAAGTCACAAAGACAATCAGAAACAGGTTGTTGCTGGAAGTCACCAGCTTATTTGTACTGGCTATCAGCCCCACCGCGTGCGGGTGGGTAGGGTTGCTTACACACCGAGAGTTTGGATGTACCTCTGTGTGTGCAGCTCTGATCCTCAACACCCAGCCCCAAGGTGAGATGGAGGTAAAGAGGATCCAGCTCAGCATCACATCACTTCAAGGCCAGCATGCCTGCCCTTGACATCTATTTCCCCAAACACAGGAAAACCTCAGACCTCAGCCTCTCCAGCCACTCCTTTCTTTTTCTCTCATCCATTTCTTTTTGTCCTTGAAGCATCTTGGGCTCATTTTCCCCCAGCATTCTAATTTCTTCTCCCTGTCTTCTTTATTTCCCTTGCCTCCTCTTTTCTCTGGGTTTTGAGTTTAAAGAGCTGTCTGCCATGCAGTGCCCCCTTGGAGGGGCAGGGGCCATCCCAGCATAGATGCTCAGGACTGGGGAGGACATCAGAAAAAGTTAGGAGAATTCTCTTTAGAAACATCATATCCTGTCTCATATAAAATGATGTGACACAAAGGGAGGTCCAAGCATGTGTGTGGTGTGTCCAGGCAGAATTCTCTGAACCTGCTATGGACTATCACAGAAGTTTCCTGGGGCAATTCAGTGCAGTGTTCCAGAAATACTTTCCATGTCCTTCTAGAGGCAAAGACTCCCAGACTACGTTGAAATTCAGAGTCGTCGCTGGTGACTAGAATCCAAATGTGGGTTCAGCCCAGCGGTTCATGGCTGGTTTCTCTCCTCATATCTTCACCCACCTTTATTAATTGCCTGCGATTTGACAGCAGGGCACATTTCAAAATTTCCCACTACAAAAGCCATCTAATTTTGAAATATTGCAGGCATTACTACATCACTTGAATACTTCCCAGGCCTAGAATCAGTCTTGCTCTACCTGAGTGGTTGAGGAAAGTTCCCCTGCCACCTTCCATTTCTCTCAGATATTGACTCTCTCAACAGAATCACTCAGTTCTAAAGCAACCTTTCCTGTCAGTCTCACGGTGTGAGGGGGTTGGTACCACTTCCTCACAGCAGACTCAAAGCAGGAGGGTTAATTCTGTCACAGCAGCTCAAGTTGTATGTGGAGTGTGACTTCACAAGGCCTTAGTCTAGTTTCCACACCACAGTAGAAGTATGAGGACTAGAATTCAAAGAAGAAACAACAATAGCAAATAAACCTGTTAACTGCTCGCACCATCCCTGTCTCAGCAGGCCGAACCTTTGAGAGGAAAGTCCCAAAGTCAAATACTTCTAGACAGCTCAGTGTTTACCAGCAAATATCTTTCCACCTCCACATCCTGATCCTCTATTTCATTCTTGGCTTCTTCCCTCTCAGGAATTCTATGATGGGCATCAAACCATGCTGCCTGGCTGGGCCTGGTATACAAATCTGTAGTGCCAGCTGAGGATGTTTAAGCATGAGACCAGGATACATAGTAAGACCTGGTTGCAAGAAACAAAAGGCCAGAGGTGTATCTCAGTGCTACCTTACTTTCCTAGCATGGTCCTGGGTTCAATCCATAGCCCTGAAAGACATAATAACAAAAGAACATTATTCACAAAGAGCTTTCTCTAGGACCTTGGTCCCGCAAGGTAGACTTTGAGAACAGCTTCCCCCAGTTAAATGCATTTGGAAAAGGACTCAGACTTCCTTGGAGAATTTTACAGCATAAACAGACTGAATCTGAATAATTTGAGTTGCCCAAGAACATTGACTGAGAGAGAAATTTCCATCTCCTGACAGGTGAGAGGATTGTAACGGGAAAGGAAAACAGACAGTCGGGGCTTCTTACAGAGCAGAAACTCAATTCTGCCGAGAAACAGGAGCATCACTGCCAGCACACCAGAAGGGCAGTTAGAGAAAGCATGGGGATTCCACATCAGTCACTGTCCTGGGGGAGGAGCTGTTCCCACCAAATGGTGGCTTCTTGTCTGCCTGGCTTGCTTCTAGTAAGGAAAAGTAGCTGCTGAGAATCTCACCAAGCCAGGGTACACATGGACACTGACCACAGCCATCAACACTAAAAGCCCAGCATTTTCAAAACCCATTTGGTCACAGGACATTCTTCCTTTTTTTCAAAGAACATTGATTCATGCCCAGTGTGGTGCTTTGAATAAGAATGACTCCCAGGCTCATATATTTGAATATCTGGTCCCCAGTTGGTGGGACAGTTTGAGAAGGATTAGGAAATGTGGCCTTGTTGGAGGAGGATTGTCACTGAGAACAGACTTTGAGGTTTCAAAAGACAATGACAAATGTTGGATAAACCTGGCTCAGATCAGAATTTAAAGCTGTTGAATATGTTCTAAGAACAACTGGGGACTTTTAGACAGGAGAAATGAAAATGAAGCAGGCCCATGAGAGATGGGGGGGTAGGGGGGGATGTCTGTGAGGTGGTATCAGGCGGTTGAGTAGCCCGAGCCTTGGACTTCAGAGCCAAGGGATTTGTTAGTTAGAAGATCTCTGTAACGGATGAATTGGGGACAGTGAAGTTTATAATGGGCGGGCTGGGGTCAGTAAAGTGACATGTAATGGAGGGACTGACAACAGTGGAGAGGCCTGTAATGGGTGGGCTGGGGACAGTGAAGTCTGTAATGGGTGAGTTGGGAGACAGTGGAGAGGTCTGTAATGGGTGAGCTGGAGGACATTCACAAGGTATGTAATGGGTGGGCTGGGAACAGTGGGGAAATCTGTAATGGGAAGGGTGAGGGACACTGGAGGAATACATAATGAGTGGGCTGGGGGACCTTTCAGTGTAGTGTGCAGGCATGTTTGCTGAATCAGGAATTCACTGAGTGAGCAGGAAGGTGAGTCTCATACAGTTAAAAAGTCTTCAGCTTGGATCTGTTTTCAAATATACACAGCAAGAAGTGGGGACACCCATGGCATTTCAGTCTTGCTTTCCTGCCATTTCCAGTGATGACTATGTTTCTTGGCTTCCTGAAGAAATAGCTACCATGATTTCATTTCTCTTGGAAATGTATTTTATTTTGGATAAAAGGTGGAAGACTTAGGGGCACTCACAAACTAAATGTCATCTGTATGCGCATTCACAAAATTGAGCTCCCCAACTGTATACATGTTTGCTAGATAAAGAAAACCCTGGCCTTTTCATTGAATGAGCTTGAGAAGATGGGGAGGGGAAGTAGGGGATAATTAATGAACTAATTAATGAATATAGAGATGCATATTTAAAAGAGAATCTGATACTATTTCCTTTTAGCAAAATAATAGCAGTAAGTTTACCCCTTGGGACTATGAGCTCCCTAGCTCTGGGTTCTTGGCCATATTTACAGGTATATCTTCTCGTGGAGTGGGATTTAAATCCAACTAGAAACATTTGATTACCCCTATAATGTTTATACCAGTATTGTACTCATGGTATATCTTGCCAAGCTGGCCATTATTATAGTTCAAAAAAGTTCACAATTGACTTGTTTCCACCAACAGCCTGCATAGAACCTTCCAGTACTATGAAAGCCAGACAACAGAAAGGAAGCTTCCTAGTCAGTATCAATGTGACTTTTGTATGCTTTGTGACCAAAGTGTGTGATGTCATCAGCAGTAGTGTCTTATCATCAAGTCCTTGGGAGAGAACCAGAGCAATGGCGGTATCCTGTATTGTATAATGTTCTAGAAGAAACATTATCTTCCATGTACAGCAATTCTAACTAAAACTCTTATATATGTCAACCTACTATCTTATAAGTCAACTAAAATATAAGTTAGGGATAATAAATTAGAATTAGAAGGTAGAGATCCTGCTTGGCTGGATAATGGTGTTCCTAGAATCTATGGATTATTAAGAAAGAAAAATTGGTGCGAGATGTGTGGTATCTTCTTATGAACTGTTGGTCAGGGAGGCCCCAAAGGTCTTAAAAACAATAAAGCCTCTTATTCTTCTTGAAAGCTCACCGGAACTAGATGACATGACCCTATTGTTGATATAGCACACAGCTTTCCCCCCAAAATATGGAAAAGTCAAGCTGAAACTGAAAGCTTCTTTCAGTCTGGCTAGATTTCATAATGTCACAAGGTATATGCAGTCCACTGGGGAAGACAGAGTATCATTTGTCTTACTCAGCTATGAACCTTAGTAACCACAGTAGTAACCTGCTTGCCAGTGAAAGGACCCCCGGATAGGGGAGACCCCCACTCAAGCCACAGGAGATTATGACCATCCATTGACTCATGGGACGCTGATCTTGATGCAACCACAAAAGGCTTTATTTGGGGATCAGCTGGCTGAGGCCGAGACTCACAAGAGGAGCATCGACCCCAAGGCTCAGGAGCAACGGGTGTTTAAAGGAGAAAGCCACAAACTAGGGTGTGTGTGTGAAGGGGGAAACCAAGAGGGAACAGTGAAGAAATCCCAACCCTCATCATAAAAATAGTAAAGAATTCTTAACTCCTTATTTAGCTGGTCATAAACCAAGATGGGGAGTGGGAAACATCCCGCACACATTCTATTCAGGAATGTGACCTTATCTTGACCAGTGTAAGCAGCCATTTCCCGGAGTAACTCAGCCAACCTACATCTTTAGTTCTGCTATCCTTTGTCGTGAGCCAGTTCCCGGAAGACCTAGCTGACCTGCCTCCTGGCTAGTTCTTTCTTTGGGTGGCCAGCTAGTTCCTGGAACCTAGGCCTGTGAACTTGCTAACCTTAATTCAGATGGGGGTCTCAAACTTCTCTATGAATTTTTACATCCTTTCACCAGGAGGATATGTCCACTTCTGCAACAGTGGTATGACTGTTATAGGGGTACCAAGCCACTTTCTGATTGGATTTGAATCTTCTACAGGAAAGAGTTTATGTCTGGTACTATAAAACTACTCAAAACTCCACAGTTGGAGGTCATTGTCCCTGGAAGAGAACTTCCTACTGTTGTTTAGCTAAATATGCATGGTGTCAAATGACCTTTTAAACATTTACGTTTTTATCAGTAGTTAAATACTACTTTCACATTTAATCAGAAAAGCTTCTCTTTATAATGTGCAGTGGTAAATGCAGGAACGCTCAAGGTGTCGAGAATAAGGGATGGGTGAGTGCTTGGTCCAAAACAGAATATCTGTACCAGTTCCTCTAAGACTTAGAGAGGGTTTTTTTTTTTTTTTTTTGAGTGAATGGAAAGAGTGTAGGAGACAGGAGATAGGAAGAAGGGGCAAACTGCTGTGTTCTGACGACTAACCATGAACTCACAGCCTCTGTGGTTGATTGCACTGGCTTCTATAAGACTAGACCTATAAACAGCCAGTCACAAATAGGGGAGGAGATAAGGAAGGAGGCTTACCCCTTCCTGGTGAATAACTAGCCATTGATAAAATTCTGGGAAGGGAGAAGTCTTACTTTTATGTGTATAACTACTGGTGAGCTCACCAAGCCTCGTTTGATAGCTCCATACACACTATCACTCAGATAGTACTGTTATCATATCACTATCACTCAGATAGTACTGTTATCATATCAC
>NW_021620873.1:3843769-3854919 GCF_004785775.1 Grammomys surdaster
TCAGATATCACTGTTATCATATCACTATCACTCAGATATCACTGTTAATCCAAACAATGCCAAATAAATATGGGAAGGGACCTGGAGTGGGAAGGAGATTCGAAGGTTGTGGAAGAGAGATAAGGGAGGTAGGAATAATCAGAATGCGTTATATACAGATATGAAATTGTCAACGGACAAATTCAATTAATAAAAACATCTGAATTTTACCTAGAGGTAACCCAGAGGAGTGGGGAAAAAGTGAGTGAGTGTGAGAAACAAAAAAAGATTATTTCTCCATCGGTCACCACATGGGAAATCCCAGAAGAAATGGCTTCTCCCTAAGCCAGTTTAAGCCTCCAGAGTGCTAAGGGGGCAACTACTCGTTAACTCAGAACGCAGCTCCTTAGCCTGGCCATGCTGATTTGAGCTTTTCTGATAACAAACTTTTCATTGTTCAGAAAATCAGAAAAATGAATTAGCCCCATGGGAACACACAAATTTGGTTTCTTTAATCTTCTAATGATGTTTTAAGAATGTGAAGAAAGCAAAACAAAACACAATCCAGATTAATGACATAAAAAACTGGGGCACTTGCCAGGAAAATATAACAGAAGCAAATCTGATTCTGCAAAACTAGTAGGGCTTTGCCTACTGCTTCATCTTGAGAGCTAATCATGGGTTCTGTGCTGCAGCTCTAGAACCCTGGGTCTCAGTTTACCCTCTGTTTCAACATTGCAGCCTTCCTTCTTCTAAATTCTTTTTATTAATTTATTTCTCATAAACAGATTGTCCTTTAATTGAACAATGAAGGTCAGCAGTCTCTCTGTGGGAGTGGGAACTGTGGTCCATACACAGGGTGCTTCAGGTTATATAGGGAAGAGAGGGACCTTTAAGGTGGAAGATTCCATCGACAGGTCTGTTCTTCCCAGACACTGACCTGAGGTTGGTATGTTGATTTTCTTATCTCAAGCTTCCCAATCCTAATAACCTGCAGAAGCTGTTATCAGAGACTCATTTTTCTGTCCAGAGTTTCTCAGCTCACCTGTAGTTTTCAGGTCATTAGCCCTTCAGTCTAGAACTTGAGGGCATACATCTTAGTTAGGACTTTATTGCTGTGAGGAGATACCAGGACCATGGCAACACTTGTAAAGGGAAACATTTAATTTGGAACTGGCTTACAATTTCAGAGGTTCATTCCATTATCATTGTGGCAGGAAACATGGCAGCATGCAGGCATTCATGGTGCTGCAGAGGTAGCTGAGAGTTCTACATCTTTACTCGCAGGCAGCAGAAGGAGACTGTGTACCACATTGGGAGTAGCCTGAGCATAGGGGACCTCAAAGCCTACCCCCACAATGATACACTTCCTTCAACAAGGCCACACCTCCTAATAGTGCCACTCCCTATGGGCCAAGCATTCAAATACAAGAGTCTTTGAGGGCCATACCTATTCAAACTGCCACAGCTAAAAAAAAGAAGAAGAAGAAGGAGAAGAAGAGGAAGAAGAAGGAGAAGGAGAAGGAGAAGGAGAAGGAGAAGGAGAAGGAGAAGGAGAAGGAGAAGGAGAAGGAGGAGAAGGAGAAGGAGAAGGAGAAGGAGAAGAAGAAGAAAAGAGGAAGGGGACAATGTACTCTTTTAAAGAGACAATGCTAAGGTTGACTCTGGTGGAAATACATGCCCTAGGGAGGTGGAGAAGGGCTAGCTGTTAGCTACTTATCTTTTTCTCAGATCCATTCATTGTACAGCTGTTTCCTCTCAATTAAAATGTTCCCTTCTGGAGGAAGTTGGGAGGGTCATAAGACTCAAGATGTGAAGAAACAGACAAGGCCCAGTAAATAAAACAAACTGACAAGACTCAGGAGGGTCCTGAAAGTTACAGAATCTAGAAAGACCCTTTCCAAAGTTCTGTAAGTGCTGATAATTGCCAGGGAGAGGAGACTCCAGCTGGCTGATTTCTCTGCAGCGAACTCCAAGAACTTTATCTTTAGTGAGTTGTATCCATGCTGGGGTGGTCTTTTGGTTGATGCAATGGCCTTTGAGTCATCCACTTTTCTGTAAGTAATTTCTACTAATATTCCTATAAGGAACCTCAATAAACTCACTGGTTTACTATATCAGGCTTGAGTGGAAATGTTTCTTTGATGCATTGTTGGTGCCCTGTCAGGGGTGAACAAATGTTTGCTCACACTTTTCCAGAATACACAGGACACAGCTGCATTGTGTAGTTCACAGTCTCACAGGAAGCCACACTTCTCTCCCTGCCTTGTTCCTAGGGTGGATTAAGGAGAGACATTGGTGGATTTCTTACAATTTCTGCTTCTGTGGTGTCTCTAGAAGATGTCTTCTCTATGGCTTCTGCTTCTATTGGAAAGTCCTTCCCTCCATTGTCTCAGGTCCTTTCTTGTCAAGAATCCTTGTCACGTCTCAACTCCCACTTGAGACCTGGCTACTTCTGGGTGCTGTAGCATGACTTCCATCTTTCTTCCATCCTTTGACGACAGTGACTTCTTGATGCTGATTTCTGTCTCTTCACCATCCTCTGCTGGGCTTCTTGGCTCTTGAATTACTTGGGTTATCAGTTCCCCATAATTAAACTGCTTCAGTTTGGAAGACTTGGAAGAGTTTTTATCTTTTCTGATTATGTCCCATTTAACATGATAATCTGCTCTATAAAATGGGGACCAAAAATTCCCTTTCTTTCTTAATGTGAAAAACTTATTTCCTCAAATTAGTGTCAACGTTAACGCAAAGGGCTACAGAGGATGATCAGTACCATTGGTCCTACAATTAACCTCTGTCTTCATCTAGAACATTAAAGAATTCCCACTAAAACCAAAACCCAGAGACTTATCAGCAGACCAGTGTTCATATAGGGTTTGAACATGTGCCCTGACTATGGCATTGCTCTGACTCCATGTCCTGTTCTCTTTTTGGTTCCCAAAGTTGACCATGCCCCTCTATTCTGAATATTCTCAGATCTTTTCTGTTTTATTCTGGCTTTAAGAGAAATTGGGATGGGGAAAAAAAAACCCTCAGATTTTGCATTTCAAATCTTCTTTGACTTCTAAGCTAAGTCCTAAGTCAGATCTGCTATAAATGGCAGAACATAATGTTAGGCTGCATCTATGGGGTACTTATCTGTATCAAGATGCCATCTCCAAGCCTCCAACCCTTTTCCTACTGGTATGAGTTTCCTGAGGGCATTTGTAAGATGCCACACAAGATCAAGAGTAGCCCACTCACCAAAGAAACATGATTCGTTGTTCCAAGAAGGAAGAAGGTCAGAACTCATTAACAAATATCTTTAAGCAACTGGTGACAGCCATTGATATAAACTCTCTTTCAAGAACGTTTTAGGACACAAACTAAAAATCTATGTCCCTACCCATTCCCTAGAGCCAAACCCCATTAAGAAAAGAACTTAGTTGAGTCTAAAGGTTCTTCAGAATGACAAATTAACTAAGCTTTTTATAAACGGTGGCCTTGGAGATGAGGAGGAACTGGGCTATTCCCAGTGAGTCTGCTCCATTGATGCAGGAAACCTGCTGTCTTACAAAGAGCCCTATATGGAGTGGCTAGAACAGACGGGTCCCCATTAGGAAAGAAAAGAAAAGAGTGCAAAGATGGAACTGGAGTTGACCTGATTTCTTACTGGCTAACTCTTAAATGAATTTGAGAGAAATAATACAGAAATAGTTTGTTCTAGGTTTTGTGTATATATGTATGTATTCATGTGTGTGTATGCAGGTATGCATATGTATGTGCAGGTGTGTGTGTGTGTGTGTATGTGTGTGTGTGTGTGTGTGTGTGTGTGTGTAGACAAGAGGTTAACATCAGGCATGCTCAATCGCAGATCCTCAATCACATATATCCTTGATTTGGAGATAGCATAGCTCATTGAACCTGCTCACTTATTCAGCCAGACTGGCCAGCCAGCTCTTGGGATTCTCCTGTCTTTGCTTCCCCAATGCTGGAGTTACAAGTGTGCTGTACTGTGCCTGGCTCTCACATGAGTACTGGGGATTGAATTCAGGTCCTCACACTTGCACTATAATCGATTCACTGACTCAGCCAGCTTACCAGTCCTGCTTCAGGTTCCTGTCACCATCATCATTGTCATCATCAACACCATCTGCAGCAACACACACATATGTGGTCAGTCTGCCAGGCTAGGTATCTTGTTAGGATAACATGGTAGAACAGTTAACTATGAACACTGTATCTGTGTTGAGACCCAAGTCTGTCAACCAAATACCCATCAACCATTTGCTGGCTGTCTATGAGGTGCTAACCCACTAGCTCTCAGCATCACAGTACATTAGAAGTACTGGGAATGTGTGAAATGTAGCAAGTGTCTGGGCCTCACTTCAGATCAATTACTAAGGGCCTGGCATGGAGACAAAGCATAGAACATGTTTAGTGAGTTGGAAGTTAGATGCGACTTGTGCTTTAGATATGTTATACTTACAAGATACCTTGGATGGAGTGTCTAAAAGCAAGCCAAGATGGCCACTCACATCTGTAATACCCACACTGGACCCAAAGGCAGAAGGATTGCTGTGAGTCTAAAGCTATCCTCTGTGAATTCCAGGCTAGCCTGGAGCACAGAACAGTACTTGTAGGAATAATCAACCAACCAACAAAACAAATAAACACACAAACAAACATTCAGAGTTAAACAGATGGGCCACGGAGTCAATGCACTTGGCATGCAAGTCTGATTTTATGAGTTCAATTCCTGATCACATGGCTGAAGAAAAGAACTGACTTCTGAAAGTTGTCCTCTGACTTCCATACTTACGCACTGTGGTGTGTGAATGTCCGCACTCACATATGCACATTATATATCACAAACATACACACATATACCACACACATTCACTTACTAATGAATAAAAAAAAAACTGGTATCAGTAGGAAACAGGCCCTGGCACAGGGCTAGGACCCAAAATAAATGAAGACAGCAGAATCACCTGCATGGGGGTGTAGCAGAAACTTTGGGAGGTGTATGAGATCGCCAGGGTAAAGAGCAAACATGTTCAAGAATGAGTTCACTTTGGTTTGTTTTTGGAGGTAGTCTGGTTATGAATGACTGGACATCAAGTCAATTGCCTTTAGAAAAGCAGAAAGAAGGCTGGGTATGGTGAGGTACAACTTTAGTCTTAGCACTCAGGGAGTTGGGCAGGAAGATCTCTGTGAGTTTGAGGCCAGCCTGGTCTACATAGGGAGCTCCTGGCCAGCCCATGCTCATCAGTGAGACTATCTCAAGAACAGGGTGGGAGGAGCAATGTTTTTGAATTGGGATAACCAGAGACATAAGGTGAGGGTGGGTGGCCTAAGTCTAGCTGCTTGAAATGATGACAGGAAGCTCTATCCCCCTGTGGCTGCAATTCTCAGGCACACACTGTGGCCATGGTGGCTTCAAGCTTCATTCTATTCACTTAGAAGTCACAACAGAAAAAGTACACATCTTTCCAGCAGGCCAGATCTTTCCCTCCCACACTATACTTCCTATACGTACACACACACACCACCACCATGTCCACTTGTTCATGTGCTGCTTTGGGTTTACTTGAGTTACAACCACAGAGCTATAGTTACAGTGGCCATATGGCTTGTACAGACTACACTATTTACTATCTAGGCCTTTACAGAGACAGTCTGCCAATCTCAGTGCCAGGAGTTAAATTTCTAAGAGCAGGCTTCTTCCTCTATCAGCTTGGTGATAAACCCGGGGACTTAGGGCCCCTAGGGTGGTCGAAGTGGAACATAGAGACCTCAGTTTGAGGATTTTCTGATGGCTTTACTCTCCCAGAAGTAATTTTCAAATTTTCCTAAATACAGACCAGTTCTTTTCTCATGGGGTGTGTCTCTACCTGCTACACCATAAGGAGAGGGGTGCCCTCTCTTATCTCAGCCAATCAACAATTACAGAAACAGAGCTAAGCCCTGCTACAGAAGGGGTTCATAGACACCACTAGACCAACAAAAAAGGAGGGGAAGGGGCCAGATAGGAGACCTTAAATCCGAATAAAACCCCCAGTCACCTTAGAATTGGTGGTCTCCACGAGACTCAAGATGAGGTTGTTATTCTATCCAGGGTGTTCCCAGAACCCATCTCCACCCAACCTAAAAGGGGACTTCCACCCCTAGACCAAGCAGAGTGGGACCACCCAGAACCCCCTCTGACTGGCGATCTGAATTCTTGCTTAGGCTGGGAGGCTAAGTACTGCAAGGGAATATAAATAAGTTAAAAATATCTCTCTGGGTTCCCTGAGAGACAAGCTTGACTGTATAGGGGTTGATGTCAAAAGTTTCCCCTTTCCAGGAAAAAGACATCGGCATGGGTATGGCCCTCATGCCTCACTGGACAACGTCAGGGGGACAGGAGACATTCATTACAAAGTCCCCTACAATTACTGGAGGTCAGGCCTCTATCCCCACCTTTGCAAGATTAGAATCACCACAGCCTTTCTATACTTAGAGAACGGAGGAGATGTCAGGGGCAGCCCTGCTTACACACTGAAGGTCTAAAAGCAGCCATAGGCCTAAAATCAACAATAGGCCTGTCATACATGTATACTAACACCAAGTCTTGGGTCTCTGTGGAAAAACATTAAAGCAGCTGGCTATAAGCTAATGTAAACAGGCAGCTTTTGTGGAAATTTACAAGCCTGAGTAGTCATAAACCTTGTAAATAGGTAGCCTTGGCAGATAATACCAACTTAGATAAGGACAAGTGAATCATAGGCAGAGTCATAGTGACTTGTCCCCTGAATCTTCACCCAGTTGATACCCTGTTCTGAAAGATATCTGTACTCCCCTTAACACTCACGTTCTGGTGTCATCCCCTTCCCCATGTCCTGCCTTTTTGTGTTTATAACCCCTGTGTGAATAAGTAAAAATTACGATTTGATCTAAAGAAAGAAAGAAAGAAAGAGAGAGAGAGAGAGAGAGAAAGAAAAAAGAAAGAAAGAAAAAAGAAAGAAAGAAAAAAGAATTGATGGTCTCCACACTCTGGATCCTCTTCTGTCCTGAGAAATCTTAAATGCTTGCCAATAAGCCTTGCTTTCATTTTGCTGTTTTCCTGTCTAAGTTTTTTAACTGACACAATAAGCAGTCCATGTGCTAGCTGATGCCATGGCGCTGCACCCCTAGCCCTGGAGAATGGTAGTCATTCACATAGTGCTTCCGGAATGAAGGAAGGATGTGGGCACTTGTTTGCTATGAAGACTAGCGTGAACCATTGACAGAATTATCTCTAGGGACTCATAGAAGAACAGAGGGATTCTAGAAGGGCATGTTTCTCAGAAAGGGACAGCTACAGCCCGAGGCCTCAAAAGAGGGTTTGGATTTGTATGTCGAGGCAACATCGCTGAGTTTGCCAAAAGCAGGGAGTGTGGTGCGCTGAAAAGCAATGGGGTAGAAACAGCTGAAGTGTATCTTGGGAGAGGCAAATGTCCTGCGAAGTTTGGTGTGACCTTTTTTTTACTTTGTATGAAGACATAGATCGGTATTTTCATTTGTTAATTCTGTACCAGCAGAGAGCTCAGTGCTGGCAGGATCTTGGTCTTGTCATTTCTATGGCCCATCACCGGATGTCTTATTTTGTAAATATTCATCCTTCTTCACTTGCCTAAAGGCAATCTAGAGATGTATCAGAAGTTGTCTTGCTGCTGATTGGTTGTAATAAAGATCTGACAGCCAATAGCTGAAGCAGGAATTAGGGAGACTTTCTGATGGAGCCACTGTGGCAGGGCGACTGTGGAAGAGGGAGCCACAGACTGCCAAATGAGGTGTGGGGCCAAGTTCATTACGCAAACTCTAAATCACAAAATTAGTCATGAAATAATCTTAGCTTTGTCTTTCTCTCTCCCCTCTTTGTAAACAGCTCTTTTCCTCACCAAGTTGCTTATGGTCATGATCTTTAGTCACAGCAATATGAATCTAACCCAGACACTGAGTAAATGCTGTCAGCTGCCTCAGGACTCTGGATTCCTAAGCAATGAAAAAGTGCCCCACCTCATACCCCATGCCCCGGCCCAGGCTGTCAGGCTGTAGACTGAAGGTGTTTGGCCACACCTCCAGAGCCCAGAGCCCTGACACGCAGTCTCATCTCCATTTAACCTGTACCATAAGTCACGTAAGACACAGGTAAAGGGCGTGACTAACAGGCCTCTGCCTCGAGAGATTTACATATTAATAAGGCCGGGGGGCCTAGATAATTAAGTTATCCTCTCCCTAGTCCCTCCTCTTTTCCACTCCCCATATAAGAGAGCTCCTCCTGGAATTAGGAGGGGGGGGCGCACGTACATTCAGATCCAACTTTCACAGCATGGACAAGAAAACTTTCATCTCTTGGACTCCATGCGTCTTCTGGGCCTGGGACTTTCTAGTGTATGTGGGAACCTCCGCGGGGGGTTGGGGGGTGGGAGGGAGGGAAGCCTCCCGGACCCCACCACCACGGTCGGCTGGCTGCCTGCACTGCAGTGTCCCCTTGGGCAGCCTTCACCACTGCTCTGAGGTCTCTGCCAACACCAAGGTGCGCGGGTGGGCCCAGCTGCCCCCCCCACCCCGTGCACGTGTTTTTTTCCCACACCAGGCTTTCAACCTTGTGTTTATAGTCTCAAGAACTGTAAGAAAGAAATGTATTTCCTTTATAAAATTTTCTATTCTCAGGTATTTTGCTACAGCAATGGGTTCGTGAGGGAGTCACCAGAATGGCCTCAGCTCACACAGGTGTTCACAAGTTCATTTCTTGCCCAGCCCTGGGAGATTGGTACTTCTCACTGCTCCCTGAGTGTCAGAGGAGAGCTGGGGGGTTGGGGGGGGGAGGATTTGCCAAAGTGGACTCCATCCTCGTTTGCTTTTTGTTACTGTGATAAAACATGGGCCAAAATAGCTTGGGAAGGAAAGGGTTTATTTATTTCAGCTTGCACTTCATTTTAAAAGCCCATTACTTAGGGAAGCCAGGGCATGAGCTCAAAGCAGTTTGTAGGGAGTAACTAAGCAGGAAACATGGAGGAATACTGCTTAGTAGCTTGTTCCAAGCTTACTTTCAGCTTTCTTTCATACCTGCCTAGGGATGACACCACCCACAGTGGGCCCTCCTACATCATCAATAAAGACAGTGTTCTCAGACATGCCCATAGGCAAGTGTTCAGTTAAGATTCCCTCTCCCCAGGTGACTCTAGGTTTGTGTCAAGCTGACAGCTAAAGCTAACTATGACAGATTCCCTGTGAGAGTCAGGCTCAGCATCCATTCAATGTTGAAATTAATATCCAGAAGCTCCGCTAGAATGTTTTTTCCAGTGAGGTTTTGTGGTTATGCTTTCTCTAGGAAAAGTTCCTTCAGCTGTCATCTAGTCAATGAGTCTGAGGTTTTGAGTCATTCCCTGGGAAGAGAAAATTTCTCTGCTTGGTCAAGGATGCTGTCACATTTGTGTTACTTTGACAGCTGGCAGCTATTTGTGAGGGCATGTGGCAAATCAGAGGCATAAGCCTTTGAGTGATGCCTGGTGGTCTACCCTCCTCTCTCTGACAGCTCATTCTTCTGGATACTACTGTACTCAAGGTCTGGTTGCCACTTTCTGCATCTGGACCAATGGCTAAGATTCTCCATTTTACTAACCCCTTACACAACGTCCCCACCCCAGGGAATCCTAGGCCTCTCCATTTTCCTAATGTTGGTATGAACATAGCAATAGCAGTATGTTTGCTACCTCAGACTCTGCAAAGTCTTCCTCCTGGGGTCCTTTGCTGTCTGGTGTGCTCCAGCTTGCTGCCACTAGGGGCTGCTGTGGTCAGGGTATAGAGCCCAAAGCAGAGCTGTTTACAAAGAGGGGAAGAGAGAAAGACAAAGCAAAGATTATTTCATGACTAATTTTGTGATTTAGGATTTGGTTAATGAACTTATCCCCAAACCTCGTTTGGCAGTCTGTGGCTCCCTCTTCCACAGTCGCCCTGCTACAGTGGCTCCATCAGAAAGTCTCCAGAAGTGCTTGCTGACAGGAGTTTGATACAGCTGTCTCCTGAGAGGCTCTGCCAGATCCTGACCAATGCAGAGGCGTGTGCTCACAGCCAACCACTGGACTGAGGTTGGCTCACAGCCAACCCTGAGCACAGGGACCCCCAATGGAGGAGTTAGGGGAAGGACTGAAGGAGCTGAAGGGACCTTATCTGGGATCAATGGGAGGGGAGGCCATTGGTCCTGTGAAGGTTTGATACCCCATTGAAGAAGAATGCTAGGGCGGTGAACCAGGAGTGGGTGGGTGGGGGAGCTCCCTCGTAGAAGCAGGGTAAGGGGGGGGATAGGATAGGGTTTTGCAGAGGGGAAACTGGGAAAGGGGATAACATTTGAAATGTAAATAAATAAAATATCCAATTAAAAACAAGGAAAAAAAACATATATGTAAAAGCAGATTCAGAAAGAAAAAAAAAGAGAGAGAGAGAGAAAGGAAGTCTCCTCAGTCTGACCTACAGGCCTTGTGTTGGTAGGCACAGACAACTGGGTGTGGCTGATACAAGCTGTTCTCAGGGCTTCATCTCCAAACCAAGACTCAGGGAAATTCTTCCTTTGAGGTGACTCTTCCAAGGATGCAGAAGGAAAACTGATTCTTAGTGATGACTTTTGGGTAACAAGCATGGGAGAGAGCAAAAGAGAGTGGGGGGCTAGGCATGGTCAGTATGTTTCTGATTCTGTAGTTCTCCATTAGGCTAAGAATAAGGTAAAGGAGTATTTTATTAACCTATCTGAGCATTCATTTAGTACCTGTTGTGCGCAGGAAGTGTTAATCTAGTGCAGCAGTACTCTGTATGCTCTCTTTGGAAAAGCAGGATGGAGAGTTGGATGGGGAACTAGGGAAGAGTTGAGGGGTTTTGAAAGCATGGTTAAGAATAGCTAGGGAAGTAAGAAAAGCTTGTAAATTGTGGCTATTTAAAGAACCAGGAAATAGAACCTGGATGGGGGCAACAGTGGATTAAAGGGCAAGATGCAAGGCTTTCTCCATTCCCTGTGAGTTAAAGACATGGAAGTGGAAAATGGCTCCCTGCTGAAGTCTGATTTCCCTATGTTGCTGAGAGGCCACAGTCGTTGTCTCCCTCTCCCTCTCCCTCTCCTCCCTCTCCCTCTCCCTCTCCCTCTCCCTCTCCCTCTCCCTCTCCCTCTC
>NW_021620873.1:3855319-3876196 GCF_004785775.1 Grammomys surdaster
TCCTCCTCCTCCTCCTCCTCTTCCTCTTCCTCTTCTTCTTCTTCTTCTTCTTCTTCTTCTTCTTCTTCTTCTTCTTCTCATTAATATCTTGGGCAGTATTTACTTAGGATGAGCAACTGATCATGGAAGCACATTCATCAGTGCTTATCAAGTTAGATCTTTGCAATCTGAAAAGAACTAAAAACAAAATACCAAACCAAACCAAACCAAACCAAACCAAAATCACTTTTGCTGGTTGAAAATGAACCCCCCCCCCAAACAGCATTAACTATAGGGTCCCTGTGCCATAGAGTTCAGTATAGACTTTGGGTGTACCTACAATTTAGCTCTTCAGGGTCCTTCAGTGGGTCTGTAAGTTTTTGCGAGGCAAAATCTAGACAGGACTTTTGCCCACACTCTCTTCGGTTCTCCCCTGGGAGCAGGAAACTCTACAGAAGAAGAAAAATAATTTGGAATAGTTCCTAGATCCTTGTGCAAACAAAAAGCCTTTGGAATCTGTCTTGTGGTCCCCCTGCCTTGGCATCTTGTGTAGCCCATCCCCCAGCTTTCAAGACAGAGTGTTGAGAGATGAACAGTCTAGGGAAGGCTTTCTCATATGTCCAAGCATATGGAAGCTTCTCATGTTTTACCCTCTGAGCACCCAACATGTAAGGGGCTGGGCTCCATTTGGCATTTATGATATGCTCTGCTGATACAGTACCCCCTTTCCTTATTCCCGTGAACAAACAGATATCCTCCCTATTCAGAGCTGTTGACCTGGGAAGGAAGGGATGCATCCTATCTTGGGGCTGTGGGCCAGGTTAAAAAAAGATACTGTGGTCAGTTTCTAACAGGCCTGGTAGAAATGAAGATATTCTAAAGAAACACTTATGTCTTCAACTTGACTGTCTGACTATTGAAAAACTGCACTCTTTCCCTAAAATGGGCATTCCTCAGGAATCTCACACCAGGAGAAGGAAAATGTACAGCTAGAGGGAGAAGTTGTGTCCCAGAAAGAGATTCCATGAAGTTCTAAAACCTCACCAGACCACATGATAAAATCAGACTGGAGCCCAGACAAGGTTGGGTCAGTGGTGGGTGGGACTACATCTTGACAGAACTGCGTAGATGTGCAGATCCTTGGCTCTTTGTTCAAACTTTAACCTCAAGATCCCAGCAGACAGACTCAAGGGGTTTGCTGGATCTCTTTGATCCCCTGCCCAATGTGTCCACCTTGAATAAATTTTCTTTGTCTACTTTTCATTATTAATTTGGCTCTTTAAATTGGCTTATGGAGAATGAGTGGCCAGACCTGGCTTGGGCCACAAGTTGTGACCTTCAAGTTTGATATCTGGCTCTGTCAGGGCCAGAATGCATTTTTCCATGGGATCTCCAGGAATTCAACCAGGGTGAGTGTAGAAGTGGAAAACCCAGGAAGCAGGCTGAATGGAGAATAGGTGGGCAGATGGAAGACTGAATTCCGCTGAGAATCATGATGGGGGGTTTTAAGTGTTGTGGATTCTGCATAAGTTATGTATTTTCTGCTTGAAAAGCATCTGACAGGTTTTAAATGCATCAAACTGAGAAAGTTTGTTGTAGAGAGCATGCATACACACACACACACACACACAAACACACATGCACTGATAGTTTCAGGAGGATCACAGTCACCAGGGATGCTTCTCTTCTGGCATGAAATCAGACATGTACTTCCTCTTCCTTTGATCACAGCTCCCAGCACAGAAATTTCCGGATTTATGTAAATATAGAGATGAATTTGTATGTCTGGAAATCACACCCTGTGAGATTTCTTAATTTGGTCTTTTTTTTTTCTCCCTGTAGAAGGCTCAGCACTCAGAACCCTTAGATAGAAGTGACTATTGGTCCCAACCTCCTGAGGATTTTCACATAAAACACCCTGCCCAAAAGGTACTATGAGCTGAAGTACCACTGGTGGCTCAGGGACAACACAACTTTTCAGATCTCATGCTATGGCTTGAAATCTTGTCACCAAAGCACAAGTGGGAGACTTAGTTCCCAATATAGCAGTATTGGAAGACAGGCCCAGTGAGGGATGTTCAGGTCACAGGGGCACCACCCTTACGAATGGATTGATGCTGATCATGAAAGAGCTGGAGGCTGGATTTGACTTGGTATGTTCTCTTGCCCCTGTGATGGCTTCTGCCAATTTACAGCATGGCTAGAAGGTCCTCACCCGATATTGCTCCTCAATCTTGGAGTTCTTGCTTTCTGGAACTGTAAGAAATATATTCATTTACTTTTATAAATTACACAGCCTGTGGTATTTTATTACAGTAAAACAAACTGGATTAAAGCATCAGATGACTTGAAATCTCCTTTTTCCTCAGACAACCATTCAATCAAAACTGTCTGGGTATGATAGCACAGGCCAAAAATCCAAGTGCTTAAGAGCCCAAGGCAGGGGGATTGTGAAAGTTCTACAGCAGAGCAGCCTGGACTGTACAGCAAACCCTGTCTCAATAAAAGAAAATAAATTGCAGAGAGGTGTTGTCCTTCGTTCTCACAGATGCTTCTTCTAAGGCCTGCCCTAGACTTGGCTGCGTCATGGCCATTGCAGAGCCTCTGAAGCAGTGTGCTGTGGGAAGTAAACCCCTAATCTCTACACTCAATTGTGCCCTTCCCCTAGCCTTGAGCAGGCCTGAGAGACCTTGTTTACCACAATAGACCAAACAATAGGACTCCAGAGGTATTGGCCTTGGTGCCTCTTTGGCTGCCCTGTAGCCTAGTACACAAGCTAAGAAGAATAGACTGCCTGCTGAGCTTGCTTGAGACATCTCAGGCCCGCAATTAAGTATGGATTCCTCTCACCTCCAGCAGGATGGATTCAGCTCACCCCCAGCTGGCTGAAGCAAGAAGGAACTCTGGGGGTGGGGGTAGGTTATCCCCTTTAAATTGAAAGTTGAAAATTAAAGCATTGAGCCTTGATCAGAAACCTTTGTCCTGGCTTCATCTCTTCCTACCCTGCTGTCCCTCTTCCATTCCCAGCCTTTCTTTCAGGTGAACCTGGTTGACTGTGGCCGATGGCCTTCAACAGAATGGTGCCCAACGTGGGGCCTGAACAGCTGTCTTGGGTAGAGCTCTACGGAAAACGGAACAAGAAAGGAGAGTATCCTGCGCACTTGGTAAGCAGCAAACAATTTTTGATACTAGCGCTAGTTATGGTTATTCTTTGAAGGCTGTGTTTGCAGGAAGTGTGTTTTGGGGGATACAGTCTAGGTGAATGAGGTATTGACCTGGTGCCGATTTTGCCTGGGAGGTGACAGCGAATTATAGGTCAGGAGAATTCTAAATAGGCATTGCCCGCAGCCTAAGAGCTGCTTCAGGTGGGTAGAGCAGGGTTAGAAGGAATTGGAAAACTAAGAAAGCAGGGCACTGAGGTGTTACAATAGCTGCCTGCTACATCTCCAAAGAACGGGATGAAAAGTTACAACTTGAATATGAGAGAGAGAGAAAGGGTTTCGGAAAAACAGTTGTCCTCTCTCTGAGCTGTGTCAGCAAAAAGGAATGAAAAGGCTATTTCAGAGCTCTCCTAGGAACAGAAGAAATTTAGGAGACGTCCTGAATTTCTCTTTAGCTCCTAGATGTCCTTCTTTGTTGTCTGTCCTTAGAGCACCAATGTCCACATGTGTCAATTGTTTGGGTTTTTGTTTCATTGTCTAAATGTTTGTTCTATGTTTCCTGTTCAAAACACAAAAATGGTTAAAACTGCTTGATCCAACCCTTGGTCTAGTTTAACTTTGTTTTAAAGTCAGTCTTAATGTGCACAGATAGGTTACCTGTAGCTAAGAGTTGAGCTGAGCTGGAAAAGCCTTTTCAGAAATTGATTGTTTGCATAAGCTGATCTTAAAGGGACCAGCAGCATTTTGGATTCTATAAGGAAGCTGAGAGTTGTTTGTCTCAGAAAAATCTCTGTGACAAGGTGCCTTTCTTTTGAAATTGCAGCTACAAAGAACAAGAAATTTTGTTTGTTCTGAATATATAAGATGCGTAGCCACTTCATTGTTGTTTCTGATTGGTTTTAAAAGTATAAGTATGTTCTACATGTCTTGGTTATAGATTATTGGCTTAAGTTATTGGGTGTGATTAGAAATTTACAACTTTGGTAACAGAAAGTTGGCGTAAAACTAACTCAGGGTTAGAGTCATTCAGAAACCAGATGTATAAAAAATAAGATTTTAAAACAATGTCTCTTCAATGAGATATTAAAAGCTGCTTCATGCATTCATATTTAAGAATTGGCAGCAAAACTTTGTAACATAAAGGTAATCCACTTGGTGTTGATTTTAGAGAAAATAGATTGTTTACATTGTTTTTGCTTTTGGTTTTGTCTCTCAAAATTAAGGTTTTACTCTAAAGTTACAAAAGAAACTTAAAAATATAGTTTCTGCCATTATTCCATTGGCTACAGTTGGCAGTTCTAATCTTGAGTTTGGGATTTTTTGATTCGCTCATGTTTATAGAAAAGAGGAGACAGCAGTTAGAGTTAAATAAAGATATTTAAAACAAGTTGTGATACAGTGCTGGCCTGCAAGAGGGGATAATCTTTGCGCCAGGCCTCAGAAAACAGATTAAGAACATTTACCTTTAAATTAAGACAATGCAGACTGGGCTCAGCAGAAGCTTGGGTAAAACATTCCTTCTGTCTTGGTTTGGTCTTCATGACCAGCCCCTAGAAAGGTGTTTTCCGGAATTTGTTGATTGCCTTGCTTGTTTCTTGTGGGGGAGGCATCAGCCTCAGGCCCAAAATTCACAACAGCTTATGGGCCAGGAGTTGTTATTATGCTGGAAGAATTAAAATTATGCTTGGTTCCCTCCTTGGCATTGTAACTGTGCCTGCTGGCAAAGGAATTCCTCAACTCGTTTTGGGTCCTTTCTTCCAAATTTGTTGAGAGTGATAGAAGACAAGATGGCTTTGGTTCCTCTGATGTGTATTAGGTCCTATCAGTAGCAAGAGACCTAATCTTAAGTTAATAATTGAAGGAAAAAGGTTTTGAAGGATTAATAGATACTGGGGCTATTTAACAATTATTAGAGGGCAAGATTGCCTTCAGCTTGGCTTTTATCTGATACTCTCAGTCAGCTAAAAGGAGTTGGTTATTCAATTAATCCAAAAACAAAGTTCAAATTTAAGATTTATGAAACTAATGGAACATTACAGCCTGACTTGCCTACCTTCGGCTGCCGTTCTAGTAAATACATATAGAATTATTATAGATCTAAAAGATTGTTTTTATATTGTTCTTTTACATCCTGGTAAAGGTGATGAGGTTTAAATTCAATGAATTTACTTGTGATTTTTTAGAGCCCATGAAGCGATATCATTAGAAAGGTTGCCTCAAAGAATGATTAATGGCCTTAAAAATTTTGTTGTTGCTTTAATACAAAAGTTAAACATTTAAATCTCTCAGTGTATGTTATTCATTGTATATTTTATTAGCTGATCTCTCTGAAAGTTTTTCTGCAAGCCTTCGCTCTAATACAATAAGCTTTAAAATTTTAGATTGTTTGTCATTCCAGGAAAGATTCAAAGGCAATATCTTTTCAGTATTTGGGAACTCAGTTATATCTTAAACAGATTGTGGCACAGAAAATTTCCAATAAGAATGGATAACTGGGGCTGGAGAGATAGCTCAGCTGTTAAAGGCTAGGCTCACAACTAAAAATATTAGAGTTCAATTCCCAGCAACCACATGGTGGCTCACAACCATTTGTAGTGGGATCTAGTGCCCTCTTCTGGCTTGCAGGTGTACATACAAAAATGGTTTACTTTTAATGATTCTCAAAAGTTGTTAACAGATATTAATTGGCTAAAACCTCATCTTAAGCTTGCCATAGGAGAACTTGAACCTCTGTTTGATGTTTTCAAGGGGGATACAAATCCTAATTCCCCTCTACAGTTAACTAATAAGGGATAGATAGCTTTGTAAAAGTATAGAGTAAGCTGTTAGTTATCAAAAGATAAATTATATAGACTATGATAAATTGTTGGCTGTTTGAGTTATTGCTACTCATATGCTCACAACAGCCTTTTGACAAAAGAAACCATTTATGTGGATTCATCCTTCATCTATAAGTAAAGTTTGAACATCCTATTATGAAACTATTACAGTGTTAACACAGGATTGTAAGATAGCATCCTGAAAGTATTTTGGATGAAATGTTTATTCTTTATTCCAAATAGAAATTAAGTTGGTTGTTGGAGAATAATGATATTTGGCCTATTACATGGCAAATTTTTTTTTATACAAAATTGATAGTCATTATCCAAAAGACAAGTTGTTAACAGTTTTCCTCTATGCATGCTTTTGTATTTCCTATAAATTTGCATGCAGTTCATAGAAAGGATGTTTATTATATTTACAGATGCCTCATCTATTGATTAGGGAGTATATGTAATTATATCACATGTTCATTTTCTTGAATTTTCCCCTGCTTCAGCACAAATAATTAAATTATGTGCTGTAGCCACTGTTTGAAATGCTAAAAGTCAAGCTTTAAATTTGTATGCTCATAGCCAGTATATGGCTCATGGTTTATAATTGCTTGAAATTGTTCCTTTTTTTTTTTAGATATTCCTAATTCTCAAATTTTACAGTTATTTGTAGAAATACAGCTTAGTTTAAGAAACATGCACTGTTTCTTTATAAGACATTCAAGAGCTCATTGGATTGCCTGGACCCCAGGACAATGCCAGAGAAGATTTGTATACCAGTCAAATTATAGACCTTACAGAAACAACTGGCCATACAATCTTATTCTTTATATCATCAAAATAATAATAGCTTGAGACAATAATTTGATATTCTAGAAAGTGTGCAAGTTAAGTTGCAAAAACTTGTTCTCAGTGTCCTCAATTTTCATAATGGTGTTAAGCCTTGAGGATTTATACATGATCAATTATGGCAAATAGATGTTACTCATTTTTTATTTTAGAAAATTAAAATATGTACATGTGACTTGATACCCTTTTAGGCTTTTTAGTTGCAACTGCTTTAACAAGAAAAGCAACTAAAAATTATAATTAGTTATTGTCTACATTATTTTTCTATGCTTGGTGTTCCATATCAGATTATAGACAATGGAACTGGCTATTGACAGTCAAACATTTGAGATGTTTTGTTGACAATTTAATATTATCCTTATTACTGAGATTCTTTATCCTCAAGGACAAGGAATTGTGAAAGAGAGATTATGGAACTTTAAATAATATCTTGAAAACTCTCTTGAGTGTGGGAGGAGTAGCTACTGATGCTTCTTCCCTGGTTTTGCAAGGAACTCTGAAAAATTGGCTTTTAGAAACTAAAAAGGGGGAATTATACTCCCCAGGGTCACCAAAAGTACACCTTGCTTTTGTCTTATTTTAAATTTTCTGCAAATTGATGCTAAGGGTCAGTCCACAGCGGATCGCCACCGGCATCAGGTTACTTCCAACTCATTTGCCAGGGTCATGTGGAGAGACCCCCTTAACTAATACTTGGTGTGGTCCCAACCATGTTTTAATTTGGGGCCATGGCTCAGTATGTATTTTTTCAGAAAAAGAGAACAGAGCCCAATGGCTCCCTGAAAGATTGGTCTGTCAAGTGGACACAGATCTTGAGCCTAATAATTGTGATTCTGAGGATGATGGCTCAAAATCCTTATCTGGCAGCTGATTTAACCTGGCATGTAGTCTCCATCAATACTTAAAGCCATCCACTATACATGGTGGCCAGACTTTGTGTCTAAATCCCTGTCAACTAGCAGTTGGATTAGACACTGGAACATTTCCGCTTCTACATTGCTTGGATAAATCATGTTGCTTTTAACCTTTTAAACCTTGTGTCTCAAGCAGATAGGTTGCCTTCACACAGGATCGCTCTCAGCAAGCTCAGCTTTGATCATGGCAGTTATCCATCACTATGAAGAATTGCATCTAGTGCATGCCCACAGGTCCTTTGGTCTGAATGTGGTTTTGGTCTTATGGGGAAGAGTGTGCCACTGATGGCTGGTTAGTCAACGACGGGTAAGAGTGTCTTGAGCTCCTATAAACCTAAGACAGAGGCTTACATCAATATGCTATGTATGTTCCTCAAAGACGGGTAATATAGGAGTAATATAGATACCAACCTAAGCCATGCATGGTCGCCCGGCCACTCTGTACCCTAGATGGGATGAAATATTGTACCCCATCCAGCTGCTGGCACTGTTCATATCTTATAAAACTAAAAAGGGGGAACTGTGCCCTTCCCCCAGCCTTGAGCAGGCCTGAGAGACCTTGTTTACCACAATAGACCAAACAATAGGACTCCAGAGGTATTGGCCTTGGTGCCTCTTTGGCTGCCCTGTAGCCTAGTACACAAGCTGAGAAGAATAGACTGCCTGCTGAGCTTGCTTGAGACATCTCAGGCCCGCAATTAAGTATGGATTCCTCTCACCTCCAGCAGGATGGATTCAGCTCACCCCCAGCTGGCTGAAGCAAGAAGGAACTCTGGGGGTGGGGGTAGGTTATCCCCTTTAAATTGAAAGTTGAAAATTAAAGCATTGAGCCTTGATCAGAAACCTTTGTCCTGGCTTCATCTCTTCCCACCCTCCTGTCCCTCTTCCATTCCCAGCCTCTCTTTCAGGTGAACCCTGTCGACTGTGGCCGAAGGCCTTCAACACTCAATGATTAATTCATTGACACTGCAGTATTTACGGTGTGTCCACTCTACATATGCGTGAAGATGCAGCTCCGTGTCCCCTTGCCACCTCCCTCCATGCTGCCATGAGTGCTGACAGTTCTCAGAAGGCCATGACTCCCAGGACCTTCATCTTGTCTTCACCTAGTCGTTAGCTAACCCTAGTTGTCAGTGATGCTCTGGGTGCTGACTCACGCAGAATCTATTTTTTGCACTTTTTAAAAAAGCAGGTGCTTAAGTAAGACTGTCTATGACTAAAGGAATCTCACGAATTAGTAGTTTAGGGGGAGTTTACATCTGTTGTTTGAAAGTAATAATCCAGGAGTCTGTACTGCAAGTTTGACTCTAAAGTAACTAGCCAGTGTCATGGCAGTGGAGAATTTCTTTCATGTCTCAGAAGTCTTCAGTGTCCTTTGAGGTCACTGGCATACATTAGCAAGAGTCCTCAGATTCTGAGGTTTATCTGATGCTAGGAAAGGAAAGGACAGGCACGCTCCCTCCCCCTGCTGTCCCCCACCGACAGCATCAGCCATAGCTGTTCATCCCAGCAGCAGCCAGAGCTGACACAGGCTCTGTTTGGCTCCCCCTGTGAGCCTGTCCAGTGTGTCTTTCTCAGCTCTGTTTTGCAAGGAAATTCTTCTTAAAAGGACAGAATGAATAAAGTAGGATAAACCCTTTGTTTTCTGTCAGACACACTCCTTTAACACCAACTTCCACACCAGGCAACTATTTTCCTTTTTTCTTATAACAAGTGAAGAAACAGAGAACAAGAAAACCCACAGCCCAGGGAGGTAGCCCTGCTTCATCCCCAGGGTGAGTCAGACTCTCAGCAGAAGGTAAACTGGGAAGCAGTGAGCTGGAGGTGTGACTTAAGAGATTGGGTGCTAGGCCTGCTCCCAGGAAGGAGTGTTCTGCCAGAAGAGGGGTGGCAGCCCAGAGACGGAAGCTCTGTGCCCACATCATCTGTGGTCTTGATGCTCAAACAAACTCTTTTAAGCACCACTTTGCTACAAACAACAAACAGGGTACCAAACACATGGTTGGTGAGTGAATGTTTGATGGAAAAAGATGGCACCATGGACAAGCTGGAGAGGTTGTCTGGAACGCCCTTTGCAGTCTTAGGCCTTTTTCCCCAGGCAACCCCAGTACAATAGAGCCTTTAGACCATGGACCCCGTGGTATGGAAACCCTTCTGCTTCATCACTGTCTCAGCCTTGTCCTATTGCTTTAACAAAACACCACAGACTGGGTGATTTATAAAGAATGGAACCGTGTTTCTCACACTTCTGGCGGCTGGCAAACCCAAGACAATAGCACTAGCAAATTAGGTTCACTCTGTTTCCGTGTGTGTGTGTGTGTGTGTGTGTGTGTGTGTGTCCTTCTAGGAGGAGAGAAGCTTTGTCCCCACATACCTGAAGGAATTGAGGTCCATGTAGCTTTGCATTCATGAGGTTGGGGGGTTCCCCTAGCCTAATTATCTCCTAAAGGTCTATTTACTATAGACCTTTAATATTAGCACTTAGAGTTTTAGGGAGACAAGTGTATGAAAGCCATAGCAGCCATGAGTCCACCCGGAGGTCCAGGGCTTTCCCTGTCCTTTAGTCATAAGTGTTGAGCATCTGGGAATCAGGATCAGCTTGCCTGTAGCTGCGTGGCCCCAGGTGAGGAAAAGGCTCATGGCTTTGCACAGGTTGTAAACCCTTCCAAGTGTGCGTTAGTCAGGCCTCTCACTGTGTGCTGCAGAAGTCACCTTTGACCTGTGTACAAATGGAGGTGTATGAGCAAGATGGAAGAGGGTGGAGCTGTTCTGCCTCTCGAGTGTGCCGCTGTCACCTCCATTTTGCCACAATGAATGGTTGCCAACCTTTTTCACCCTTGCCTGAAGTATTTCGTCAACATTCAAAGTCTAGAAATCAAGTACCCTTTTCTGGGTTACCTGGTGCCTTCTATGTAGCAAAAAGTGAGCATTTAAAATTATTTTGCATCAAGACTACTGCAGCAGAGAAGGCAAGAGGCAACTCAAGGAGAGTGGGTTCCAGGTAACTTAAGATGGTAGATGCCCACTCGGTACATGACCTCGGCTCTCATTTTATGAAGAGCGACCAAGAGAAAAACAGATGTCTAAATTTTCCTGATTTGTCTGTATTCTTTGTCTTTTCAATATGCCAGAGGCAGCATCTCATAGAAAGTGCCCCTGCACGAACACCTGCCAGCACCTAGCATCTCCAAACTCACTGTCTTTTGTGAAGTGGGGCTAGTCCTGCCAGCCTTGCATGGTGGCTGTGAGGAGTGGGTGAGGGATGGCGGGAGAGTTCCTGAAGAGCCAAGCACATCCAGTGATTGGCTCTGAATGAGCCAGGTGTGCAGCTGCTCATCCTTTCTTCCTTGTTTACTGTCCTTTTTCAGGAACTCTTGTGTCTGGTTTGTTTGCTGTTAGTTCTTTCATCTGCTTTGTTCCTGGAAAGATCTGTCTTCAGTGTTTCATCCTGAGTGTCCTGTCAGGCCAGTGTTTGCTCACATCTTGGCTCTTATGTCAGTTGTACTTGATATCCTCCTGAGGACAAAGGCTTTGGTGAAATCACTGCTCCAGGTCTCTCACTGTCTGCACAGTGTCCTTTTGTGGATCTCTGGGTTAGTTCCCATCTATTGCAGGAAGCCTCGCTGGTGAGGGCTGAGTCAGGCACTCAGCTGGTCTACATGTACAGCAGTATGTTATTAGGAATTATTTCAGTGCTGTGTTCTTTCAGCAGAATAATAGTATTATGTTTTCCCCTAGGTCCATGACCTACCTAGTCTTACATTCTCTGACACTTTGGCAATGTCAGGTATGGAGTGCGCCTTAAATCCAAGCAGAAAATGGATGTATGAATTAATGTCTGGGTCTTCAATTCAATTCTATTAATCAACATGACTGTTTCCATACCATTACCATGCCGGTTTTCTTACTGTAGCTCTGTAATACAACTTGAAATTGGGGTTGTGATACTGCTAGGAGTTCTGTTATTCATTGTAAGAAGATGTGATAGATTTTTTTGTATTTCTATATGAAGTTAAGAATTACATTTCAATTTCTGTGAAGAATTCGGTTGGAATTTGATGAGGACTGCATTGAATCTGCAGATTGCTTTTGGTAGGATGGCCGTTTTCACTATATTAACCCTTCTGATCCATAAGCATGGGAGATCTTTCAATCTTCTGGTGTCTTCAATTTCTTCTCTTTATGTTTTAATTTTAACTTTCTTTGAAGTTTTTTAATTATACAAGTCATTCACTTGCTTAGTTAGGGTCACCACAAGATTTTTAAAATGCTATTGTGAAAGGTACTGTCTCTCTGATTTATTTCTTAGTCTGTCATTTGTACGTATGAGGGCTACTGATTTTTTGTGTTGATTTTGTATTGTCTATTGCTACTTTGCTGAAAGTGTTTATCAGCTGTAGGAATTTCCTGGTGGAGTTCTTAATATCTTTAATATATGAAATTATGTCATCTTCAAATAAGGATACTTTGACTTCTTCATTTCTCATTTGTATCTCTCTGACCTCCTTCAGTTGTCTTACTGTTCTAGCTAAGACTCAAAGTACTCTATTGAATAGGCATATAGGGAATGGACATCCTTGTCTTGATCCTGACTTTAGTGGAAGTGCTTTGACTTTATTTCTGTTTAGGTGGATGTTGGCTATGGGTGTCCTATACATTGCCTTTATTATGTTGAAGTATGTCCTTTGTATCTCTACTCTCTTTAGGACTTTTATCATGAAGGGATGTTGGGTTTTGTCAAAGACCTTTTCAGCATCTAATGAGATAACCATGTAGTTTTTATCTTTCAGTCTGTTTATGTGGTAAATTATATTTATTGATCCACATATACTAAATGACCCCTACATCTCTGATGGGGTAAATCCTGATGGATAATCTTTTTTTGTTGTGTTCTTACAGTCAGTTTGTAAGACATTTATTGGGAATCTATGTTCTTAGGGGATAATGGTTTTTAGTTTTCTTTTTTTGTTAGGTTTTTGTCTGGTTTAGGTATCAAGGGATTTGCAGCCTCATTGAAAGAATTAGGCACTCTTTATTTAATTATATTATTCAGAGTAATTTGAGGAGTTTTGGTATTAATTTTTCCTTGAAGGTCTGTCAGAATTCTGCACTGAATCCATCTGGCCTTGGACAGGTTTTTTTCCTTGAGAGGTTGATTCTATTTTGTTAGGGGTTAACAGTCTGTTTAAATTGCTTATTTGGTTTTGATTTAACTTTAGTGAGTCAAATATATTAAGAAATTCATCTACTTTGTTTTAGGTTTTTCCAGTCTGGTATTTATTTTTAAACTATGCCCTTATAATTCTCTGGATTTCCTAAGCGTCTGTTGTGAAGTCCCTCTGTTCATCTCTAATTTTATTAATCTGGTTCTTCTCTCTTCATTTTTTATTTAATTGCATAGGAGTTTGTCAAACTAGTTGATTTTCTTAAAGAACCATCTCTTTATTGCAGTGATTCTTTGTGTTGTATTTGTATGTGTGTGTGTTTCATAGATTTCAGCCCTGTGTTTGACTATGTCTTTCCAGCTACCCATTTTTGATGTTATTTCTTCTTGTTGTTTTGCAGATTTTAGATGTGCTGTTATGTTATTAAGGCAAGAGTCCTCCAGTTCTAATGTAGACATTAGTGCTATGTGGGAGGTTACATTTAGAACCACTTTCTTAGAACCACCTTCGTTGTGTCCCGTGGGTTTTGATATGTTATGTTTTCATTTTTATTCAGTTCTAAATTTTTAAAATCTTTTCTTGATATCTTAACTCTTTTTTTTAAAAAAGTTCAGTGCTGAATTGTTCTATTTCCATGAGATTGCATACTTCCTGTTATTATTGATAGCCAGCTTTAATCTGTAGTGATCAGATAGGATGCAAAATGTTATTTCAACTTTCTTCTATCTGTTGAGAATTACTTTGGCTCCAAATACATGGTCAATTTTAGAGAAAGAGTTCCACTGGTTGCTGAGGAGAAAGTATTTTTTTTGTGTGTGTGTTTGGTAGCATGTTCTATAAATGTCTGCCAGGTTCATTTGATTTATGATTTTATTTAACTCCAGTATTTCTTTGTTTAGTTTTGTCTGGATGTGCTGTGTATGTATCAGAGTTGGGTACTGAAGTCACCCACTGTTTTATTAAAATGAATTGTATGAGTTCATCTGCCCTGCTATTTGTATGTGTGAAAAAGAGAAAGGCTATTTAGAATGATATTCTTCAAGCTTCTAAAATAGTTGTATTATTTTGATGTTAAGTATCGGGGTATCAGATTTTGGGTAATTTTTTTTTTTTACTTTCTTTTTTATAGACTCGGTACCACTTAAATTATAGTAAACTCAGACTCTTAAATACAATCACAGCCAGGTGTGCTGGCACATACCTGTATCCAGTCACTCAGGAGGCTGAGGGAGGAGGAGCTTGAGTGCTAGACCAGCCTAGATGATGCTGAGACCTCATCTTAAAAATTATACTGCTATCCTCAAAGAAGCATAGAAAATATAATTTTGGGACATTTAGAAAATCTGTCCTGGGAATGGGTCATTTAACATTGATTCTTAGGATAATACACTAATCATTTGTGTTTATAGACCGTACAACTATGTCTGTAAGCCCTGATGATTTAGGGAAGGTATTGTATTAGTTACTTTTCTATTGTTGTGACTAAACTACCATGGCCAAGATAACTTTCAGAAGAGTCTGTACCACTGGGTTGGAGTCCTTGCTGGTGGAGCAAAGACAGCAAGCATGACCACAGGAAGCTGAGGGCTCACATTTTGACTAGAAGCATGGGGTAGAGAGAGTGAACTAGACAGAGTCTTCATACTTTCAAAGTCCCCCTCCAGTGATGCACTTCTCCCAACAAGGCCACACCTATTAAACCTTACTAAAGAGTTCTACTACCTGGGGGCCAGGCATTTAAGAGCCCAAGGCTGTCCAGGACATTCCTCATTCAAACCACTGGAGACACACACTTTTCTTTTGAATGTAGAATCTTCCAAGTTGAGAATTTTTCCCTATGTTGTTGAAAGGCCACACCACCACTGAGCTCTACACAGGCTTTGTTGACCCAAGCCACGGTACAGATCTGCTGATAAGACTGGGCAGAGGATGAGGAATGGCCTCGGTGCTACAGGCAAATACGTGTATTAAGATCAGTACTTCCAGTGTGAAACAAAGGGAGAATTCCCAGTGAATAAATGATGTGAACGAAGAGCCTTAGGGAAGGTTCTGACTCCTACTGTAGCATCAGCAAGCTTAACACTGTGACTTAAGACCAAGCTTAATGCCCCCATGGCTGCCAGTTTGGGTTTGATATAGGGACAGCCCTATGCTTTAAGGCGCTCTCTTGTTCATGTTATTTTTCCCTTGGTGGCAATTTTTCTGCTCTATATTCTGGGACAGTGAACTGAGAGCAAATGCGTGTTGGGAAAGACTAGACTATAGAAATCCTCATTCCCCACTAAGTAAAACGCACTGGTGAGATGGGTAATGTGGAACTGCTGCAGAGCAGGCAGTTTAAATTTTAATCAATCTAGCAAATTACTGCTCTCCAATTCATACAGAATTCATGTAAGCCCAAGCCCATCCTGACACCAAAGCATTGATGCTAACACAGGGACTTCAACTTGAGGCCAAAAAGTAAGGAACACATAGCCTGCCAACTGAAATCTTTGAGGATTTTTTTCCATAAAAATCAGTGTATTTGTGCATATGTATGCCCATAGAGAAACATGTAATTTTTAGTTTATTTTAATGTAAATTATATCATGCTGTATATACACATATAAATACATTTGAAATCTCCTCTTTGGGGAGAAGGGATGGGGGATCAAAGTTAGCAATGGAGAACAAAGAGATCTTAGCTAAGGGACAGTAATATTACGTCTCTTCTTCATTTTGTTCTTAAAGAAATAGAGTCATAAATTTACCTTCATAACTAGAAGTTACTTCCAAATGTTTGGGAAAAATACTCTCTAAAAAGATCTAAGCCAAGTAATATGCATAACAACTGCTTCTTTAAATGTTTTAAAAACTGATTTTCCTTTTACATAGCAAGTCTGTTTGTGATGCAGCTGATTTCATGCGGTCACTGGGATGAAAGAAAATTTCAAATAGAATTTTTTGTTCTTGTCCTGGATGTTTCATCTAACTAACTTCTGCTTGCAGCTAAGAAGACGTTCGTGAGCAGCTCACTGTAGATGCTCAACAAAACACTGACTGAATGCAACTGATGAATAGAAATAGACTTAAGGACAGATGAGTGGATGTGTTACTGGGTGGGTGGGTGGGTGGGATGGATGGATGCACACATATGCACATAAGCAAGTAAGCAATGAATGGCAGCACGAATGGGTTAATCTAATGTGAGAAACAATTGTCTGTAACTTTAAATAACTCAGAACATAGCTTACATAAAACTTGAAAAAAAATCAAGGGAAACTAAAACACATTCTACTTGCTGTCAACTGACTTGATAAAAAATAGTATTTCTTTCCTCAAAAAATAATCAAAATCAGGGCTGCAGAGATAATTCTGTTGTTCAAAGCATTGGTTGGCCTCACTATACCACAGGGACACTTGCTCAACTAAGTTCATAGCAGCTTTATTAGTAATAGCCAGAAACTGGAAACAACCTTGATGTCCCTCAACTGAAGAATGGATAAAGAAAATGTGGAACATCTACACAATGGAATGCTATTCATCTGTTAAAAACAGACAAAATATCATCCCGAGTGAGGTAACCCAGAGCCAGAAAGATACATATGATATGTACTCACTTATACATGGGTATTAACTATAATGTGCAGTACAACCATGCTACGATCCAAAGACCCAAAGAAACTGGGTAACAAGGAGATTCCTAAGGGAAGATGTGCTAATCTCACTCAGAAGGGGAAACTAAATAGCCATCACGGGAGGTGAGTGGATGTAGTAGGAAGAGAGGGACCACCTCTTTGAAAATGCCAGGGCTGTGCAGCTGCAAAAGCATCTCCTGCAGGAGGAACTAATTAAGGACTGCCTGAGAGACTAAGGCTTGCGGGCACAGACAGTGCCAGCCAATCAGAAACTACTGTTTAGAAAAGATGTTTTCTTGAGACCAATGGGGCATGGGTGGAGGGTATTAAAGGAGCTTGCAGCAGCATTCAGATGAGCTTGCTGCAGCATTCAGATGAGCTTGCTCTGGCCTTTCTCACCTGCACCCAGAGTCTGTGTTGTTGACTCCTGCAACCTCACCTTCAACCACTAAGGGCAAGTAGGATTGGGTGGTGAATAGTTCCAGGCACAAGCAACAGTCAGAGAGAGGGAACTGGGTGGGAGAGGTGTGCGGATGGAAACAGGAATTTTGATCAGGTGTAAGGAGAGTGGGGGCCAGAAAGGGCTGGGAGTGAGAATGAAATCATGGTGGGGCATCTCTGGTGACTAGCTGGATGTCTATGATGGGAGAGGATATAAGACATTTATGGGGATGACCCTAGTTTAGATTCCTACCAGAGAGAGATATAGAAACTGAAGTGGTCAGCTCCCATAGCCAGCAGGACTTCCAGAGGTGGGAGGAGGACATCAATGCACTCACAAAACCTTCAACCTAAAAATTATCTTGCCTATGGAATGTTCAGGGATAAAGATGGAGCAGAGACTGGGGGAACAGCCAATCAACAACGACCCCAACTTGAGAACCATCACATGGGAGAGTGCTAGCCCCTGACACTATTAATGATACTCTGCTATGCTTGCAGGCAGGAACCTAGCATAACTGTCTCCTGAGAGGCTACATCCAGCAGTGGATGAGGCAGATCCAAAGATCCACAGTCAAACATCAGGCAGAGTCTGGGGAGTCTTTTGGAAGAGTGGGAGATAGAAATGAGCAAGTCAGAGGGGTCAAGGATACCACAAGAAGATCCACAGAGTCAACTAACCTGGGACCATGGGGGCTCATAAAACCTGTGTCCATGAGCCCAGGGAGCACACATGAGCTGGACCTAGACCCCCTACACATTTGTAGCAAGTGTGCAGCTTGGTTTTCAAGTGGGTTACCTAATAAGAGGAGCAGGAATGTGGGGTGGTAGGCTATGAGAGGCAGCTGGGTACTTGGTTGAGCACAGGCCTCGAACCCTGGATAATACCCTAATGGGATGGTAGGTGTTCAGCCTTGCTCCTGCGCCCTGGTTCCTTTTACTTATCCACAGCCCCTCCCAAAGAAAGGCTTGTGGCTGTCAGTCATGGAGCACAGGTAGCACAGGTAGAGGGCGTGACTACAGAGCCTCAAGACATCTCCATATTAATGAGATACCTAAAGGCCAGGGGGCATAGCCAATTAAGCATTCCTTCCCACACCCTCCTCCTTACAAAAGATATTTAACCTCAGGCCCACCCTGAGGACGCAGGGTACAGCTTCATCCATTTTCCATCATGACAATAAACCTTTTAAAACCACGGACTTCTTCTTGTCTTTGGGGCCACCATGGAGAACTGTAGAGGGGGTCTTCAACCAATGAGCCACTGCCTAATCTCCCGTGGGAGGACCTCTCTGTGTTCCAGGCAGGGAGGCCTGGCAACTCAAGCAACCTAGCTGAGCTAACTATGACCCAGCCAAGCAAGTCACCTCTACAAAGAGTCTCTACCCCACAGGGCACCGTCGGAGCTTCTCTCCCTCATCCCTCTCAGCTCATATGCTTCCCTCCCCCCAAACCCCATCTCAGTCCTTCTGCAGTCTCTCAGTGGCACCTGGGAGCCCAAGGGCTTAAGACCAGTGGTCTCCGGCCAGCTGCCTCAGCCTGGAGACCCCCAAACCAAGAGAGCTCTGCTCCCAAGACCTCAGACTGAGATCTCCCCATGCCCGGAGCAGAGTTCTGCTACTTCTCACAGCCTGACGTCTGCCGGGCACTGCATGGAGTGAACTCAGTCAAATTCCCGCTCTTCTGCTCCCTGAGCTGTGGTTCCAGCCACCTGGGGGACAGATGTGCGGGAACCACAACGCAGCCCAATAGGACCCATGCCCACGCACGTGCACCACAGACCCACACAGGAGCTGTCTTGGTCTCTGTTCCCTGCCATAGGATCCTCTTCCTGGCTACTTAGACTGCCTGGTTGGGCCTCTGGAGGAGAGGAAGTGCCTAGACCAGCTGGGACTAGATACTCCTAGGAGGGACCCCAGGGGGGATCCCCTTCTCTGAGAAGAAGGGGAGTGGGAAATGGGGGGAGGGATTTGTAAAGGTGGGACTTAGAAGAGAGGAGGGAGGGGGGCTGTGAGTGAGATGTAAAGTGAATAAGAACAACAACAACAATAATAATAGCATTGGCTGCTCTTCCAGAGGACTCAGATTCAATTCCCAGCATCCACATGGCAGCTTACAACTGACTGTAATGCCAGTTCCAGGGGATCTGACACCTTTTTCTGAGCTCCGTGGGCACCAGGCATACACACAGTACACACAGGCATGTACACAGACAAAGCACATACAATTAAAACAAATCAAAATGAGGGGTCTCACGAGATAGCCCTAGTTAGATAACATGTTGGAAGGTGAGATTTAGTGGGAACTAGCTTACAACGAGAGGTTTCTGTTTTCAAAAAAATGAGGGGACAACACACAAGTATACAGTGAAATGTGTTAGAAGTGCAGTGGGGAAAAGGGGTAGGGGACCCAAGTCACAACTCCCTGATGGTACACAGAGGGTAGCAAAGCTATGGGGAAAACTGACTCAGCTGCACAAATATGGGCTACCACTTCAACAGGGAGAGAAGACAGGCAACTGTCAGTCGTATCTGCTGCCATCCAGAACACAGCCCCAGAATGACAGTGGAGCCTGTAACTGTGGAAAGAGAAGGTCTCCTAGGCTCAGGGCAGTGGGATGGGAGAGGCCAGAGTGACTCTTCTTGGATGATGATAACCTTCTCCTCACCCTCAGTCACCACTCTAGGTCATTGTCCTTTTCTTTGTACCGAGCTCTTTGTTTTTCTGCACCTTCAGGTGTAAAGGAAAACCAGGGCTGAATGAGAGGCATGGTGCTTTCACCTGACCATCACAGAAACAGCACATCCTTTTGTAGACCCCGACCCAGTGAAAAAGTACACCGGACCCTCTATTTCTCCTGAATTCTAGGAGGCTTTCAGCAGGCATCTTGCTAAAATTACTTTTTGGTTTATGGCACAAAGCATTTTAAGGGCTCTACATTGCACAACGCCCTGGAGTTCCTGGCTTTCCAGATCTGCCAGGCATTGTTAAATCAGTGAAATGCAAAAACAATGGTTTGAGTATTTCCTACAGCTGTCTGACCAGGCAGAGTGAGTCTTTGGGTGGAAAGAAGAGAGAATGAAGTTGTCCCCCACTTCCTGTTCCTACCCCACACAAAAGCTGCCAGTGATTGACTTTGGAAGTGCTACACACCCATCTCTGCTTAAAACACATGCTGTCAAGCTTGTTTTGCTGTTCCTTGAACAATTCTGTCAAATGTCCTATGTCATTCTGTCAAGAGAATTCTGTTTTTTAACTGCAGTGCCTGTGGTTCCCAAGACACTAACTTTAGCTGCTCGCCAAACGGGATGGAGGGAACCGATGATCTATCCAGGTCCCAACCTGACTGTGTATAGTAGCTGGTGACAAGATACAAAAACTCTGACTTAAGTGTCCCCAGGGACCAGGTAGTCACACAAACAGGCAAGGTGGCCAGCATTTTTGTTCAGCCTATAAGGATTAAGTCCTCAGCTTCATCTCAGACACATGGATCTGTCCTTCTGCTTCTGCAACAGCAGGAAGCCAGCCAGAGGGAATGGAGACAATGGGATATCAGGGTGCTCCTGGGCTGTGGACAGTTGAGTTAGCTCTAAGCACAGGTTCCTCCCAGGGATACCAAAGAAACTTCTTATCCAGCTTTTTGAGGGAAGTCTCTTTTAACTTCAGAAGCCCTACCAGGCATCTAGACTAGAACTTCTATTCACACGACCCACCATTTGCTAAATGTAGCATCTGGGGGACATCTACCTTTGCCTCAGTTTCTTCATCTATACAATGGGAACAGCAACAGCATCCCACTAAGAGGGATATTACTAAGCTTAAGAGACTCCATGTGAATGAAGTACATGGAATTGTGTGTTGTCTGAGTGAGCAGAAAGCATAGGAAATGGGAGAGAGAGAGAGAGAGAGAGAGAGAGAGAGAGAGAGAGAGAGAGAGA
>NW_021620873.1:3876206-3889132 GCF_004785775.1 Grammomys surdaster
AGAGAGAGAGAGAGAGAGAGAGAGAGAGAGAGAGAGAGAGAGAGAGAAGAGAGAGAGAGAGAGAAGTCACCGTGACCAAAAAGCTCCTCCCGTCCAAGACACTGGCATCTAAAAGGCTTTTTCTTTTCTCTCTACTCTCTCCTTACAAAGAATATTAACTGTAAGAAAGGTGTTTCTTTTTTTCCCCAGAGAGAAAAATGAACTTTTTTATGCAATCAAAGTCATGTTCCATCAAGAATTTAGAAGACAAGTTAGGCGAGAATTCTAGAGCAAGGTGGAATTCATTAATATTCCGCGAGAGACAGAAAGTTGAAGAGATAGTAGAGTCATTATAAGACATTTAAACACCCACCACAGAGAGAAACTCCTAATGGGTGAGTGTAGGTATAATTTAATGCTTGCATTTATGAGAAAGGCCAGGAAATGACAGGTCTGTAATTTTGACTTCATGAAGGGGAGGTAATGGAAGAGCTGTGCAGGCTCCCAGCAGCGGAGTGCTGTGAAAGTTATTATTTAATTAGGGGCTGTAAGCACAGATTCAAATGAGAGAAGAACTCGCATTTTGCAAGCAGGAGGTTCATTGTCATCCCAGTGAAATGAAAAGGCAGCAGACAGTGACTGGCCAACTGCTCTATGGGGTCCTACCTGGAACCCATCTTGGAAACCTGAGCCCAAGGAACCTCATGCTGCCTCCCACTTTTGTCACTGAACACTCATGCGGTCGGTCGGTCGGCCTCAACAGAAGAGAACTGGAATGCTCGCTCTTCAGCAATGGGAAGGTGGAACAGAAAGCTGGCTAGTTTCAGTGATCGAATCGGGAGAGGAAAAGATCAAATGTACACCAAAGGGGTTGAGTAAGGACAAGAGAACCGGAACTTAGTGACAAGACAGTTAGAAGCTTTGTAGCCAGGGCCCCACATTTCCCATCACATCCACGAGGAGATGTGATGCCACCCAGGAGATGAAGCCAGAGGTGGAAGGGATGAGGGCTAGCTCTACAGTGGTTTTGTACATTCCCACAGTCCCTCGACCACTGCAAGATCACTGTAACTTACGTTGATGTTGACAGACTTGGAAGGTTTCAGCACTAAATTTCCTTAAAGAGAAATGAGGAGCTGGTGAGATGGTTCACTGGATAAAGGTAATTGCTACCAAACCTGATGATCTTAGTAACCTTCAGAGTGAAAGAGAAAACTGACTCCAGGAAGTTCTCTGACCTACACACACACACACACATACACACCACACACCACACACACACACATACACAACACATACACACAGACACACAGACACACACACCACACATACACACACATACACAATACACACACACACAACACACACACACACACAACACATACACACAGACAGACACACAGACACACACACCACACATACACACACATACACAATACACACATACACACAACACACACACACACAGACACACAGAGTGAGACAGAGACAGAGACAGAGAGAATGCATAAGGTAATTAATGAAGAAGAAAGAATGGAGGAATACAAGGTGCTTGAGGAACTGTCTCAGCTCTTGTGGTGGGGGAGGTAGGGAAGCTTATGGTTATGCTTGGATCAGCATTTTTCCAAAAATGCACCCAGAAAACAAGCCAGAGCCTGACTTGGAGAGCCCATGAGCTATGGGTTAGCATATGGTACTAAGCAGCTTGGCTGCAAACTCTGAGGCCTCATGAAGGAAAGCACTGTTGCTTTTTCCTTGAGGACATCAATCATCATGCATAGGCAACTCATGCCTGTGTGCCCGTCCGGGTCAGAGGTGTCTGCTGGTCTGAAGGTTATAACCATGGAGATGCCCAGGGAGGAAGAATAGAATTATTTGATCAGGATGACACGGATTTCTGTCCTGGCTACAGCTCTGGTTCTGGTGACCTCGGTAGCTTCCTCCCTACACTAGTCTCTGTGCTGTACACCTGCAAGAGAGGCGGGGTTATCTGCTGTAGTGTGAGGCATATGGAAATGTGCTTCAGGGAAGGCAAACTTAATCATGAATACAATGTGAGTTAAGAAGGCTGAGCATTGAGACCAGGCCCAGGGTTATGGGAGGCCAGGGAACTCAAATGCAGGCGAAGCACGTGAGGAACCCTAAAAAGCAATGTGAGCAGAGAAGTTATGCAAATGGGGAGCAGAGCCAGCTCCGATGGGATGTGGGTTCTAAGCAGGCCCTGTCTGGAGCCTGCTCTCTGAAGGCAAGTGTGCAATTTGTTTTTGCATCCTGCAGAGAGCAATTTTTTCTCAGAAATCACACTGGGATCCTCAGTCTGGAGAATTACAAAGTCCCCATTCAATTTCCAAATTTGTTTCCAGACTTCTCTCTGGCAAAGTCTGAACATTCTTTCTAGACTGTTCCTGAACCTTCTTCCACTGTCTGTCCGTTTGGGAAAGTTCTTTGGCTCCCTGCTGCTACCGCGAAGGTGATGAGATACCTTTATTATTCAAGATCAATGGCATCACTTTTGACCCTGTAATTACTACATCCACTCTGCCCTGCAGGGCTTTCAGGAGCCTGGGACAACTGGTGGTAGAGAAGGTAGACATGGTCAGCCCCAAAACGTGAAAGCTGCAAAGTCAAAATAATATTTATTTTTAAAAGTCATTGGGTTAGTTATTTTGCATGACTGTGACAAAAGTCTGGATAGAAAAAACATGGGGTTAGGGACATATCTTAGCTCATGGTTTCACAGAGTTCAGTCCACCAAAGCTTGACTTTGTGTATTTGGGTAACACATTGAGAAGACTAGGATGATTCCATGACAGGCTTTAAATTGACAGTTAAGGAGACTAGGCCTAAGAACTGGGCAAACCCAGGCAAGTCCAGGTAAGTCAATTACTAATAGGAAAAAACCCCAGGCTCCAGTCCTCACACCCCAATAATGGTTCTGGAACACCTAGAGATAGAGGAAGATAAAGCTCACCTACCCTGGAATTCCAATGTGCTTTAAATCAGGCCTGTGGGCTTACTTGGTTGTCTATCTATCTATCTATCTATCTATCTATCTATCTATCTATCTATCTAGTTTAGACAGAACACTAACACTATCTATGTATCTATGTGCCTATGTGCCTATGTGTCTATGTATCTATGTATCTATGTATCTATGTATCTATGTGCCTATGTGCGTATGTGTCTATGTGTCTATGTGTCTATGTGTCTATGTGTCTATGTATCTATGTATTTATCTATCTATGTATCTAAGTATCTTCTATCTATCTATCTATCTATCTATCTATCTATCTATCTATCTATCAATCATCTATCTGTCTGTCTATCTATCTACCTAGCTACCTCTCTATCTTGGTAATGGGAGACCCCAGCATGCTGGACTTCTGCAGAACAAAGCACTCTGTGTGTTTACATACTATGTGTGTTACATACTATATGTTTACATACAGCCTTCTTAACTCACATTGTATTCACGATTAAGTTTGCCTTCCCTGAAGCACATTTCCGTATGCCTCACACTACAGCAGATAACCCCGCCTCTCTTGCAGGTGTACAGTTCAGGGTGTCATTCTTTGGTGAATCATGGACCCTTACCACATTATGGTGGTGGGATCCACTTCATGACAGACAGGAAGTGGAGGGTGTGGTGATGCTAAGAAATTCCCTAGTGACTCACTTCCTCCAACTAGGCGTCTTCTCCTATTCCAACACCTCCAAACAATGCCAGCATACTGTAAAACATCAAGGGTCGAACCATTGACTATGCCAGAGTCCTGGGGATCTCCCTGTCTCCGAAATACCCTCCCAGACACCACAGAAGTGTGCTCTGTTACTTTCCTAGGATTTTTCAACCCAGCCAAATTGACAGTCAGAATTAACCTTTGCTGTTCTAAAAAATAAGTTTGACAGACTTATTTTAGACGCATTCCCATGTGATTACTGTATCTAGGAGGGCCATCAGAAGAAGAGAGCGAGTGTTGTGGGGCAGATGGAAAAGCCTAGGTTCAGCACAGCATGCAAACTCCTTCTCCTGCAGCTGCAGCACAGGCTCCTAGCTTGGAGCCCTCCTGGTTTATCTCTTCTGCACATGCCTCGTCTTCCTCCCAACCCCTAACTGTCTTGAGAAGTAAGGGTGTGACATGCATCTGCTGAACAAATAAATAATTGCAGGGTTCGGAACTTGTCCTTGAGATTCATTGTCACAAACAGGTCTTGAGTTGTGTAAAGGAAACTTTAGCCTTTTACTAATGACCCGATTTTCCTTCCATCAGCAGCTGAGGGAATAAGCAGCTCAGTGTAATTGGATCATTTTACTGAAAATGATCAGAGCAGTAGCAAATTATGTCTGTGTGATGGATCTTCAGCATCACCAGCTTTTCTGGTCAAATTTGTAGACAAATTATTGTCTTAATTCCAAAATGATGTATCCAAAGACTTTTTTTTAATGTGTCGGATGCAATGGAAATCTGTAACAAAATATAAACGGAAAGCCAGATGAATGTGTAGTATCTAGTGCTTCCATTTTTAAAAAAAATCAAATAAAATTAGTCTTCACTCATGAGTTGGAAAAAGTATATCCTTTATGAAAAAAAAAATCCAGTTGCAAGGAATGCTACAGAAGGCCCAAAACTGTTGAGGAGAAATTCAAAATCCACCATTGCAAAAGCTGACATTTCGAGTTTGCATCTGAGAGCCAAACTACAAAGGTCATGTCTGAGACACATGCTCAAAAACATGCTTTCCCTCAGCCTCAGGTGTGAGACACAAAGTGATATTTTCAGCAGAATTACTAGGTGATGTCAACATGAGCCCCTCAGCTGTCAGTCAGACTGAAAGCAATTGGAGGGCAGAGGCTGCCTCTCCCTCCTGGGTCTGTCTTCACATCCTGCCACAGGGTCCCATGCTTAACTGGCATCTAAATGTGTGGACATTCTGCACATACATGTCCTTGTTTGGGCTTAAGTGCATGCAACCTATTCACATTAAATTCCAGACCAGACTGGAGCACAAGCAATATTGCCTTCTAATGAGAACAACACACCTGAGAGTTTTCAGAGCTTGGGGGAAGAGGCTCTAGGAAAAAACCCCAGGACCCTGATGTTCTGCTGGCTTAGCCAAGCAGGAGGGTGTTGCATGCTATGACATTACAGGAAGCCCCAGTGGAGGCCCCTGGTCATGCATGTCTATGTAAATGAGCACACATCTGGGACATTTGTAATGATTCCTACAGTCATTACAGAGTCAAACAACCAAAATATGAAGTTTTAATGTGTGAACGAGGGGCTCGGAGATTGACAGTATCTCTGCTGAAACACCTTACAGGTTTGTGGGGTGTGGTACAGGAAAAAAGGACATGTTCTTGAGTACTCTTAATTGACATCTTGATTGAACCAAGGAACACTGGGGTGTTAGTGAAGCAGACATCTGGGTGTCTCTTCGATACCATTTCCAGAGGTGGTCATGAGTGCTCTGCCTCATAAATGGATTAATTTCTCAATGGATTCATTGGTTGGCATGGTGAAAAGGAGGCAGTGGGGCCCTGTTGGAAGAAGGTGGTCCCCGGGGCATGGTACTGTGGTCTATATCTTGCTCCACCCATGCCTTTCTTCTGCCTTCTAGACATGGCCATGTGGACCTCACTGTCTACCATGCCTTCCTTCCATGATAGAGTGACACTTCTGTAACTGTGAGCCCAAATCATTTCCCCTTTAACTTGTCTGCTCCAGGTATTCTGTCATAATAATAGAAAGCAATAAATAGAGTCACACAGAAGGCCTGTGACTGGCCAGCCAGGCAGTGGGTGTGGATTCCAGGACTCTTGTCTCAGTGTTTCTGTGTGGCTCTGCCCCCCCTGCTCCCCCTCCTGCTCCCTGTCATCTTCCTTCTGCTCTCCCTGCTTTCCACCTCCATCCTCTCTCCCTCCACCAGGATCCTAATGTCCTTCTGTCCTAGTGGACGTTGTTCTCATCAGTAGGGAGCCTCCATTACTTGTTCTGTAGTCTGGTCCTTTGCATTTCCTCCTTGATTCCCACAATAGGCAGCACCAAGTGTCCTTGAAGAGTGTCAGTAGAGTGTGAACCTCCTGGGTCAGCAGGCACCCCACTTGGTGCTCTTGCCTTCCACACTTGGTCCAAGGGCTCTTTGTCCCTTGTCTTCTGAAAGCTCTGGTTCTTGCTGGGAGGAAAGTGAAGAGTTAGCACAATATTCACAGGTTCCCTTCTCAACAAGTTCCTTGGTCTGCAGGAATTTGTTGACCACCTACTGTGTGCCAACTCAGACCAGAAAGAGATTCCTGAAGCGTTTGTCTACAGAAAGGCAGATAGGGAAGAACAAGAGGACAGACACATGCATGCATACTTGGGAGTTTGATAAGCAAAACGCAGAGACTTTAGTTTTAGTACCCTTTATTTAATTTAATGCACCCAAAATGTTGTAATTTCAGAAAACAGTCATTTGTTACTTTTTTAAAAGAATAATTCTTAAAAGTCTGATGTGTCATTTTTACCCAAAGTATATCCATTCAGATTGACCACATTGCAGGTTCTTTGCCAATGGGGCCAGTGGCTACTACATTAGACAGTAGGAGTCCTGAGATTATTGGCATATGCCAAGGAGGAGGAAGAGGAGGAGAAGAAGGAGAAGGGGGAGAGAGAGGGGGAGGAGGAGGCCAATGCCTGCTTGCTAGAGGTGGTTTGGCCTCTGAATCCTGACTTAGTTTTCATTGATTCACAATATTTGTTGAACACCTACTATGTGTTGAAGACTATCAGTGATTGAATGGTTAATAAGTGGGTTCAGGTCCCTTCACTATGGAAGCCACAGTGTACTTAGGAAGGGAGGCAATAATAAAGAAGTATGCCCGAATAAGACTGTTTCAGATGCTGTTAACGGTGTGGGGGAGGTAAGTAAGCACCAGAAGGCTGAGGGCACAGTTAGGCTGTATGGTCATCTAGGCACATCCGTTTGCCCCTCCACCCACTCCTCATCTTTCTCCTGCCGCTGAAGATATTGGCCGCTGCTGGTTGTGTAGTTTGATCACTGTGCTGCAGTTGTGTAGGGCATTAGTCAGGGGAGACTGGATGAGTGACATGAAAACTCAGATATCTCAAATTACTATCCCATCAGAAGAAAAATAACTAATTATGTTGGCACATTCTTTAATTTCATCCCTTGGGAGACTGAAACCTGATAATCGTGAATTTAAGGCCAGTCAGGAGTTCATAATGGGTTCCTGCTTAAAGGGGAGGAAGTAAAAGATGAGGAAGAGGAGGAAGTTAAAAACTGCACATGATGAAAATACATACAGCAATGGAGAACCACACTAATGACTGGGCCACTTTAACAGCGTTGCTCACACACAACAAGGTGTGCTATATAAAACTCAGCCTTCCCAGACAGGCTGCCCTTGCTGAGGATACCAAGCCAAGTATCCTCTGCTCTACTAACACAGCGTGCAATACAGAGACAGGGATTGGACTTACTTGGGCAAGCTGCCCAGTGTCTCTATCCCCACTAAGTCACAGAAGCTCAGTTTTGGGCTGTCTCGCCTCTGTGGCTCCACTGGCAAGGAGAAAGAAGGGATTGTTGGATGACTAAGTCCTCTTGGGTCTGAGATACTTCCCTCCAAGTGAAGATTCGCTGGACATAGCACCCTAAACCACTGGGGCCACATGGAAAGAGCCAGAGAGAATCTCCATTCTTGTGCTGGAGACTCACCCTTGTGGGAGGTGGGAGTAACCACAGAAGTCTGGCTGTGTCCTCATGCTTAACTTGTGATATCCTGCCCACGACTATCATCCTTATCGTCCCCATTTTATATGAAAAACTAAAACATGGAGAGATGAAGGGTGCTGCCCAGGTTCCATCATTCCCAAGAAATGCAACTTGTAAGTCAGCCCTTGACCTGTTGTATTGCTATATCTGAGAATGGAAGCATTCCTTCCCTCTATAGGAGGCAGAGAAGATTCAGGAAGCTGGGGACACTTACAAAGTTTAGAAAATTAAAAGATTCACAAGGACTCTTCCCAACATGACAGGGCCAGACAGTACAGATGTTCCTCCATCTTGTAGTTTGGCTGAGGCCATTTTAGATTTAACCAGAATTTGTTGCCCTTGATGGAGAATCCTGTGGAGAATTATCTTACTCCATTCTAAGACCCTGAGGTCAAGATTTCCCCAGCTAACATCTTAGTCCCCTCCAGCTCCCAGTCGAGATACCAGAATGTGGATTTTGCTTTTACAAGCCCTTTGATCTAAATACTTGTCACAACACTTGGGTCCAGAACACCTGAACGTAGACTCACATGGCTGCAATGGAGACTTGCAACTGACTGTCAACTTTGCTGAGTGGCCATCTCTACTGGGCTCCCAATAACACCAAGGTTGTGATTAGGTCTCCAAAAGAGGGCATCCCAAATGACAGGGAGAACAGAGTTGGGTCGAGCTGCCAGCACACTGTGCAGGATGCTTTAGGGATGCAGCTTTTCACTTACTTGGGGGGGGTAAGACTTTCAATTATGTCTTTAAATCACTGGTGCCCCTGTAGATAACCCTTCACCTCACAGGCTTACCAGGCTAGAACTGGGCAGAGAAGTTCCTTTGCTCAATATTGGTTGGTGCACTTTCTGTGGCTAATAGATATTTATTTATGTCTCCCTACCCCCCCAAATTTCTTTTCAGCCATACAACTAACATGACATGCAAGGAGTACAGGCTGTCCATTGCCTGGAAAGAGTAGGAGACAGAACAAGATGACCATGTCTTGAGGGGTGTCTCCCTTTCAGCTGTGGGAGCCAGAGTCCTATCCCAGAATAAATCAGGCAGACCAACTGGTTTTTGTTTCTTTTGTTTCATTGGACCCAGACTCAAAGAGGTACACTTAAAACAACTTCACTTGGAGAATGATGCACTTAAAGAACTCAAAAAAAAAAAAAACCCTCAGCTGCTTCTCTTAGCAATTTGGGGGACCATCCATCTGCCAAATGGATTCCCTCCCACCTCCTGCCTCTCTCCTCCCAGCCTGACTCTTTATGGATAGTTCGTGCCCAAGCACATGCAGTGCATTTATTTTGTTTTCTCTGTTCCTTTTACAGAAATTACAAAGTGATAAATTTTCATTGTAGAAATAATTAAACCAGCATAGAAATTTATGGTGGAGGAGGTGAACGCTTCTCTTCCCCGCACCTTTGCTGTAGTTTGGTTTTTATTGCAATAAACACTAGGACCAACAGAAGTTTGGGGAGGAAAAGCATTTAGTTTATCCTTTTTACGCCAAATAGAGGCTGCATGAGAACAAAGGTGTGTCTGTCTTGCATACTCTCCTATTCCCAGGAATGGGGTCGGCTTGCTGCATTTATTGAGTGCCAACTGACTCGCTGGGTGGATTTGTTCCTCAAACTTTATATAGTGGACACTACTCCACACTGGGCATACAGGCCTACTTTGTGCTGTAATCTGGATGTGCTGAATGTGAGGGTCTTCTTATTAATGGGTGAGCGGGGGTCTTGCAGCACTTCTGTAACAGTGCAGTGAATCTGTGTCATTTTCTCTCTCTCATCAGTGTGTAGTGTGTATTCATTGTACAGTGTGAAGATATTTGTTGTGAAATTTCCAGCTATGTATGTTATATACTTGGTTCATGTTCCCTCCCCTGTTATTCAGTAGCTCCCTCCTGTTTTTCCGGATCTTTCCAGGAGTTTCCCTTTACCTCCATGTCCTTCTTTAAATCTGGTTCCACGTAGGAGAGAACACATGTGAGACTTACCTCTATGGTCTAACTCACTTTACTCAACATGATCTCGAGTTCCAACCCCATAAAAAACCATGGCAAGCAGGAGGACTCAGCTTCAGCACTGAGAGGCAGGCGGGTCTTGGCTCTCTGGCCAGCTAGCCTTGTCTGGTTGGTGAATCCTGGGTCCCAGTGAGAGACTGTGTCTCAAAAAACAAGGCAGATGGCTTCTGAGGAACAACGTAAAAAGTTGGCCTCTACATTCATGGGCACAAGGTCTATGTGCACCTCCACACACAGGCACATGCACACACACACACACACACACACACACAGACAGACACACACACACGAAAGGAATTAAAGTATTTGGGTCTGTGATAATCAATATTCTTTATCAGCTTGATGGACTTGAAAAACATGATTGCTTAGTGAGGTAGGTTTGTCAGAAGAGTTTCAGAGAAGACTGTATAGACACCATCCTATGGGCTGTGGCCTGGCCTTGGAATTTCCTTCTCTCTGCTTCCCCACAGCCAATGTGTTACCACCAGCTTCCTCACACCCCCATCCCCCCATCAGCCTCAGTCTCAGGCTGCATCTTCCACCAGACCTCCCTGCCATGACAGTATGCTCTTACATTGTGAGCCAAGATAAATTTTTCTTCCCTTTAGTTGCTTCTTATCAGGCATTTAATCAGGCCCAAGAGAAGTATAACCAATGCAAGTCTTCTCAGCTTAGGGCTTGTGACAGTGACAACACTGCCTCAGGTAAGAAACCAGCATTTGTTTTAAAAAGATTCACTTTTCTAAGGGCTGTTTCTCAGTTCAGTTAATCAGTTCACTTAATTATTCTCATCAGAGGGTTTGATGATAACGACTATCACAAACAACAAAGCGCCATTTGCAAAGGACCTGCAGCTGCTGTCCCTTTGGGGAACATCTGACTCCTGTCTTCAAGAGAACTAGCATAATCAATGCAGGGATTTTACAATAGTGAGCAGCAAGGCTCCCTGAACTGCTCAGGGTTGCCAGGCTGGAAGTCTGTGGTAAGTGTGGAGTAGCATTGTTAAGTTTGGAGTAACAGGGCTAAGTTTGGAGTAGCAGGGCTAAGTGTGGAGTAGCAGTGGTAAATGTGGAGTAGCATTACTAAGTGTGGAGTAGCAGCAGTAAGTGTGGAGTAGCAGCAGTAAGTGTGGAGTAGCATTACTAAGTGTGGAGTAGCAGCAGTAAGTGTGGAGTAGCATCACTAAGTGTGGAGCGGCATCACTAAGTGTGGAGTAGCATTACTAAGTGTGGGGTAGCATCACTAAGTGTGGAGTAGCAGCAGTAAGTGTGGAGTAGCATCACTAAGTGTGGAGCGGCATCACTAAGTGTGGAGCGGCATCACTAAGTGTGGAGTAGCATCACTAAGCGTGGAGTAGCATCACTAAGTGTGGAGCAGCATCACTAGGTGTGGAGTAGCATCACTAAGTGTGGAGCAGTAGCAGTAAGTGTGGAGTAGTAGCAGTAAGTGTGGAGTGGCTGGCTTCTCTTTGACCCTGTGAGGAGAATAAAGACCTGAGGTGGAGAGCAGGCCGAGTGATGGAGAAAGACGGAGGCCTTGGACCATCAGTTCCTGAAGACACGCAGTGAGGCTGTCAGGCTGCTGACTCGGCCTCCATCAATCACTTAAGGACTCCTCATTAAGATGCCACTGTAGGATACAAACTGTCAAGCTGAGCACAATAATATATTTTGTGGGAATTTAAAAATAGGAGTGTAATTTACAAGGCTGGTATTTACAGATCATAAGGGTACATTTGACTGATTTTTGACAAACACAGGCATGCTTCCAGTAAGACTCATGGGACCAACCTTTGCATACCTTCCTCAGGGACAGCTGTGTTACAGTTTTATATATACACCAGAATAGCTTTATTTATTCTGGAACTTCCTATCAGTGCAGCCAGACAGCATGGGCTCTTTTGGATTCTCCTTGTTTTATAAGGTGTATGTGCTGTTTGGTTGTTTTAAGAGAGAGTGAGGTGGGGCACGGAGAGGGGGTAGGCGCTTGTGGAGGGGGGAGGGGGACGACGAGGGGAGGCCAGGTGAGGGGGAGGGGGGTACAGGGAGGTAGGATATGGGCGTGCAGCCTGGACTCCGGAGTGCTAGAGTTACAGGAACACCACGAACTCCACACTTTCCCTTTCCATTTCCTTCAACCTGGGATGAAATCTCATTTTTTTGTATCCTCTAGAGGGGATCACTGTCATTCACCCACCATCCATGCACCTGAGCTTGGGAAGGGTGGAGGGGAGGAGTGGGGGTGGTCGGTTACAGCTCTGAGGAGAAAGTTATCCTGGCAGTCAGAAGGCAAGGAATACGACAAAGTCACACCTCACAGCACACCTCAGACATTAGAGAGGGAAAAGTCAGGAGGGTGACTGCCTCTGCTTTTGGGAGACACAGCGAAGAACTGAGCAGAGCACTGGGTTTATAGCATGCTTCTTTGTAGGGTAAGGGGGCTTTCCAGTGCGGAGATATCCAGCCTGGGGATTGGTAGGTTCTCAAGCCCTGGGATTTGGCTTTCTACTCTGCAGGGTGGGAGCTGGGTCCTGCCATTAGGGCAGTCAGAGTGTTCTGTGGGTGGAACTTGGTGGTTAGAGGTCCTCAGGAGAGGAACCTGACCACTCGTTTGCCTTGAGGGGCTTACACCGGTGGTATTCCCAGCAGTGTTTGTGGGCAAGACTTTATTGGAAACAGGTCTATATTCCCTGGCCTGCTAACCGGAAGAAAGATTATTTACAGCTATAAAAGGGCAAGGTGCAGTTGAAAACAGCACATCAAAAGCTCTGCTTTTGAATTTTAAAAGTTTCTGCATCTAACTTGACACCTGATTGAAATGGAATTTTCTGAAGGGCTCAGGAAGCTATTAGTTGTGAGTCACCCATGAATCCTAGCTCTGCGTGGGCCACCATCATTACTCAGCAGGGATGAGGGGGACTGGGCCTGATCCTGCCTGATCCTGCCGTTTAGGAAGCTTTCATTCTTGAAGATCAAACCCAGTTCCTGGACCCTCAAGCCTTCTTTACTTTTCCAGATCCTTTAGCCAAAGCTCTTGAGGTTAAAGCCAAGAAAAGAGCAGTAAGATTCTCTGGAAAGAATCTGGTGGAGTAGCTGTGTGGGGAAAGAAAGGAGAGAGAGAGAGAGAGAGAGAGAGAGAGAGAGAGAGAGAGAGAGAG
>NW_021620873.1:3889142-3985296 GCF_004785775.1 Grammomys surdaster
GAGAGAGAGAGAGAGAGAGAGAGAGAGAGAGAGAGAGAGAGAGAGAGAGAGAGAGAGAGAGAGGTTTGTAAGACCTTTAAGAACACTGTATTTCCAAGCTGTGTGATCATGTACAAACTGTTTAACATCTCTGTGCTTTAGCACAGAAGAATATGTGCATGGAAGGGCAACTGGGCCAGTGTAAGTAGCAGAACTTCTGGTGGCCAAGCACCCAGTACTCACACCATCCTCTCTTTTACTATTGTAAGGACTATGAGAGGGACACTGACTGGCAGGTCACCGCCTTGGCTCATCACTAACTTACTGTATGGCCTTGGATAGCCCCTTTTCATTGTTTTCATTTTTTTGTCTGTGAATCCACAGAGCCTTTATAGGTCAGGGCCTTTAGTACCTCTCAAGTCAAGCCTTCCTGGCTCTCCTCTTACCTCACCTCCACACCTGACCCTGTGTGATATCAGCCTTGCACCTCAAGATAGAAGATCTGGGGTAGCTGGGTGTGCTGTCTAGTTTTACAACACTTTGACACAAGTTAGAGCTATCTGAAAGGCAGGGAATTCAGTTGAGAAAATGCTTCCATGAGATGCAGCTGTAAGGCATTTTCTTCATTAGTGATTGATGAGGGAGGGCCCAGCCTCTTGTGAGTGGGGCCACCCCTGGGCTGGTGGTCCCAGGGTCTAGAAGGAAGCAGGCTGATCAGGAGATGAAGAAGCCAGTAAGCAGCACTCTCCAAGGCTTCTGCATCAGCTCTTGCCTCCAGGTTCCTGCCCGGTTTGATTTCCTGTCTCAACTTCCTTCAGAGATGGACTACAAAGTGAAAGTATAAGCCAAATAAAGCCTTTCCTCCCCAATTTGCTTTTGGTCATAGGGCTTCATCACAGCAGTAGTAGCCTTGACTAAGACACAAGAATGGTTCGTAACCCCCTTTGCCCAGATACGAAGTGTATATGTACTCTGCCTCCCTGCAGACCATGCTCCAACCTACACTGTCCAAAGCCTGCTCCACACTGAGATGGTTCCTGGCTTTGACATGCCTTCTATCCACAGCGAATCCATCCCACAATCCTCTTCTGCAGAGCTGGAGTAAGGGGAGCAGGTACGTCACACAGAGTGAAGAATGAATGTGATGGAGGAGGCTTGCACCACGCTGCCTTAGAACAAGTGGCCAATAAAGGTCAGACATCTTTATATCACTTTGATAATCAGGCATGGTGGGGGCTCTGTTTGTCTTTCAGTCCTGATCTCAGTATGATAGTGTATGAAGATAGGAACATAGCTTCATCCGAGCCCTGCCACTGGGGGCTGTTTGTCTTTACTTCTCTGTGTGAACAGGTACTCCGCAGTGTGGGTCCTCACACACACATGTCACATTAATGTCTCCACTCCTGGTGGCTTGCATCTAGGCTACCTGGGCAGTGTGCCTGCTGGGTGAGGGCAGAGGCAGGAGCTGGCATGTGACTTCTAAGCCTGAACACAGTGATTTGTGAGCCAAAGCAAGTTGTTTCTGTGGGTTCTCCTGCCGTTTCAGCTGCTCCGTAAACACAGCTTGGGCCTTGGTGGTGGGTAAACTGTGTGCTCAGACCTGTATTTAAGATCTTGCTTGGACAGAGGCTGGCAGCCAGAGGACCAAGGCTGTAATTTAGATTAGTGTATCCCTAGCTTCTGGGTTTGTCTAGGCCACAACAGCCTCTTCTGGAATCTGATTTGTGACTGGCTATAGTATAAAAGTAAGCACTGGATTTTGTTTAAGGAAAGAAAAAATAGTGTGTATGTGAGAGTATCTGAGACCAAATAGCACCCCCTGCATGCTCCTGTGTGTGCACGCACACAAACACACACACACACACACACAAACAGGTATGCACATGAACACATATACTCACAAGCATGCACACACACACAGGAATGTGCTCTCTCTCTCTCTCTCTCTCTCTCTCTCTCTCTCTCTCTCTCTCTCTCTGTCTTTCCTGGGATTTCTCCTTCAACTTTCCTGCCCTGCCTCTTTCTGCTTTTTACCAGGGCCCATTCCCCATTTTCTTTGTGCCTGGCTTTGTTTCCACCTGTCCTTTGTCCATGTTAGAACCCACAATTGACCACAATTTGGTACCCAGGCCACCTTCTTCACTCTTGTGCAACAGCAACAAAGCATAGTAGTCACTACAATCAGCTGTGTGGTAGTCCTGGCACACTGGACATGCACCGTCTCCTCAGAGCAGACCCTGGGGACATTCACATAAGGGAAGCAAAGCCTAGTGAGGTGAAGAAACTTGGCTGAATCTCTACAGCAGTCCCTGGTAACACTGGAGTCAGGATGTGGGAGTCTGACCCCAGCATCCAGGTTCTTCATCCTATGTTTTAGTGCCTGAAAGAGGCACACATAGGCTTGCAGGATTTTCCAATCTTTCATGGGTTTCAAACCCATTAAATCATCTTAGTGGATTATGATCATCCTTGAAGAGTCTACATGAGTTCACAGCAGGGGCCGGAGAGCACAGACTTCTGTACAAGACGAACACCTCAGACACATGTTTCAGGTTGACATAGTGGTATGCATGGGCCTGTTTCCAGTGAAAAATGATCTCCAAGCCATGCCATGAACTATATGAACATTTTGTCTGTGTGGTCCCTTTCGGGGAAATGTTGGTTTATTGTCTCCCCCCCTCCTTCCTTCATTTCCAAAGTTTTAACAGCATGAATGGAAGTAGTGTCTCATGATCATGGTAGATGTGAAATTGCTTAGCCAATCATGAAATTAGAATATAAACATGTTCCAGGAAGATATTCAAATTTGCTGGTTAGGGCAGGGTTGTTTGTGTCTTTTCTTTCCTTCACTTTATGTTTTTAAATCAGCCTGTCAAGCAGTCTAAAAGACTCACACCCCCTTAGTTTTGTTTAAGCTCTCCCCTGTCTCATCTTCTCCCCCATTCCTCCTCCACTTTGACTACTTTTGTGCTTCCAAGTCTCTACTCTACAGAATTCCAATTTACAAAAACACATCTAAAATTCAGAAGCTATGATCCACATATAAGCGGACATGTGGCATTTGTCACTGGGGCCTGGGTTAACTTGCTCAGTGTGGTCGTTTCCAGTTTCATTCATTTTCTTGCAAATTTCATTTTTCTTTTTGGTTGAATAAAACTCCATTCTGTGTGTGCCACATTTACGTTATTCATTCACACTTGATGGACATCCAGGCTGAATCCGTTATCAAGCTTCTGTGACTAGAGCATCAATGGATGTGGATGGGCAAGAATGGAGACATTTGGGTGGTGTTTCCCCAGAGTGGTGTGTCTGGATCACATGTGAGTGCAGCTGAACTGGCTTACTTCCCTCCCAGTGGTGTATCAGAGTTCTCTTTCCCACATCCACACCAGCATTTGCTGCATTTGCCTCATGATTTCTTGATGACAGCCATTCTAACTATGATGAGATGGAATCCTAAAGTACTTTTAATCTACATTTCCTTGGTTATTATGGATGATAAACACTTTTTATAGTCTTACTAGCTGTTTCTATTTCTTCAGAACTCTGTTCAGTACTGTAGCCCATTTAAAAATATTTATTTATTTATCTTCTGTATATGAGTACACTATAGCTCTCTATCTTTAGATACACTAGAAGAGGGCATCGGATCCCATTACAGATAGTTGTGAGCCACCATGTGGTTGCTGGGAATTGAACTCAGGACCTCTGGAAGAGCAGTCAGCGCTCTTAACTGTTGAAACCTCTGTAGCCTACTTTTAAATCAAGTGGGTTTTGTGATGTTTAGCTTCTAAAGGTCTGTATTCTAGACATTGATCTTTTGTCACATGTATTGTTGGTGAAGATGTCCAGAGTGCTGAAGGTTCCATTTCTCCCCGTTAAGAGCTCAATGTCTTGGAATACGAATATGTCCAGCGTGAGAGTGCTTGCTGTTCTTTCAGAGGACCAGAGGGTTCCGAGAACCCACATCAGGCAGATTGTAACCTCCAAAAGTCTGGTTTTCCAGGGAATCTAACAGCCCCTTTTGGACTCCATGGAGACTGATCTCTCTCTCTCTCTCTCTCTCTCTCTCTCTCTCTCTCTCTCTCTCACGCACACACAAAAATTATAAAGAGTAAATTTAAAAAATTAAAAAGTATCCTAATGTGTAATAGTAACTGTTATTCACCCAATTGCTATCTTGGAGGCTTACTGCTTCCCTCTGCTAACCTAGACCTAGTCCTGGAAGCTTCTAGCCTCTGTACAATCTAATCTAGGCCTAGAACATTTTCAGCCTCTGAGACTTACTGCTGGATAAGCTCGCCCCTTTCTAGTTTTTTTCTTATCTCTGGCTGGCTGGTTCAACTCAGTTGTTCTGGCTCAAACTCCTCTCCACCCTAACTGATTCAAACTGACTTCTTTTCCAGTCTCTGACTTTTTGCTCTGCTTGGCTTCATATTAATTCTAGCAATCTGTTCTAATCTTTTGGCTCTTTCTCATTCTCTGGCTTGTTCTGTCTCCACCTGTGCCTAGCTTGTCTCTTCACTCTGCCTCTGTAAAACTCTCCATAATACTGCCTCCTTCTCTGCACTATTCTCTTAAGTAGCTTCCCTTTCTTGTTTCTTCTCATGAGAGTTGGGCATATCCTATTCTGTCAAATCTTTCTCTGATTCATCACTTTGTCTGCCACTCAATTAGACTTCACTTTCAAACATGGGTGTTTCCTTCTACAAACTAACTTTACTTTTGTTTTTTGGGGATAAAGATGTGCACTAAAAGCATGTCTGAATTCCACCCAGAAGGGTTAAAGCTTTGAGCTAAGGCTGAGCCACACCACAACTGAAAACAGGTTTTTCCAGTAAACAACACAATCTTGGGGTCCACAGGATAATCAAATATCCTGCAACACTAATGCTTAGGGGCTATTTCAGTGACATCAATGGAAGGGAGTTGAGTTTTGGGGCCTGTTTCTGGGATTTAGCTTTGTAGTGCTGGTCAAGGCCTGAATTCTGAACCACCAGGACAAGAATAATAGCCACTTTGCGGTTTTTCAGCCCTCCTTCTAACAAGTTTATGCCATCTTCTTGAGTAGCAGATAGTCTTTCAAGGTTGATATGTAACGTATGTTTGTTCTACCAATGAAGTGTCTGTGGAGTGTGTGTGTGTGTTAATTTGGAAGTTCTGTCCTTGATTCCATGCTTGACTTGTAGGATGAGCTTGGCTTTGCCTGAAGATGACTCTTGAGGACTGTCTTGTTCTGTAGGGCCACCTCCTCAAAGAGCCTTTTCAGACACTTCCCCCATTAGTTGCCTTCTACACATTGGTCCACAAAATATTAGCAGGAGGGACACACTATGTGTGTACTTACATCCTACACAGATCATGGTGCTTTATGTATGTCTCGGTTATGCTTCTGTTGCTGTGGCAAACACCAGGACCCAACACAACTTGGGGAGGAAAGGGTTTATTTCAGCTATCACTTTTCACAGTCCACCATGGAAGGAGACCAGGGCAGAAACACAAGCAGGACCCAAACATGGAGGCAGGAACTGAAGCAGAAGTCATGGAGGGAGAAGTCACTACTTACTGGCTTGTTCCTCATGGCTTTCTCATCCTACTTTCTTTCACAGTTCAGGCCTACCTGACCAGAGGTGGCACTGCCTACAGTGGACTGGGCTGGAATGCCAACCTCAACTCCACATCCATCATCAGTCACGAGAATGTGTGACAGGCTTGCCTACAGACCAGTATAAAAGAGACATTTTCTTACCTGAGATTCCCCTTTCTTAAATGACTGTAACTGGTTTCAAATCGACAATGGTCAACCAGAACAATATACAAAAGAATGCTTCTCCTCTGGCTCTCGGGAGTTCATACATGTCCTTAGGGATGACTTATTGAGAATGTACGATCCAGAGTGAGGACAGAGGTGACCTAAACTCTCTTTGTACACTTGTACAGGATAGTAACTAAACTTCTGAAGTGTGACACAAATGAAGCAATCTAATTATTGCAAGTGACGATCACATTAGACATTTATTGGGGACCTGCATGGTGGGGTTTAGAGATTCTCATGCGTTTGGTGATATTTCTTTGTGTAATAGGGATAATTATTATCATCCTCACATCAGAAAAGAAATTTGAGACACAGGCAAGTTAACTCCCAAAAACAACACAGCCAGGAAATAACCAGGCCAGAACTAGAATTCAGGAGTCGGGCGTTCAGGCTTCTGCCTTTGACCTTTGATGCTCTTGTACCACGCTATACACATGTAAGATTAGTATGAGCATCAGTATTAACACTGAAGCAAAGGCAGTGGGCTGATACTGCAGCTTCAGATGGGTTCTGCCCTCTGTGAACATTTCAGGACTTTGACGTGACCTTTCTTTCTGAGCCTTCCACAACAGGCACAGAGAGCTGACTGAACTGCTGATGAGGGTCAAGTTATTGAGTTCCCACCTCCCAGCCTGGGAAATTACTCAGATCTCCCACTAACCATTTCTTCTCTTTGGAAACAAGATGGCATAGACTGTGAGATGCTGCTGTAGAGAGGCATGTTGCCATGGCAGCAGCTCATGCCTCCTTCCCACCCGCTCTGAGGTGCTCTGACACAGGCAGTGGTTTCCATGGTAACAGGAATAATTGAGGGTCTGTGAAGAAAGGACTTGTGTATGTTCTGACATGAGGAGAATTGAAAATGAATCCTGAGCACTTAGAGGGCTATCCTACCATATGTCAAAGAGAAACAGCATCATCACTACAGGGATAATCCCAGAAAGTAGGTCTTAGTGATCTCAGAGATTCTTAGCTTACGCTCCACTAAAAGTTCACCTTTCATCTTTCTATAAGGACAATTTAAGACTTCATACAATAAGATGAAGAGGTGGAAAGTATATCCAAGAGTGAAAGATCAGGAGTGTGTAGATGAATTACTACACAGGTGACAGGCCTACAGATAACTTTTAAACATTAGTCCAGATTTCTTGGGGGAAATTTCAGAGGATGAAGGGACCTCTATTCTCTTCTATTCTATTCAAAGCTTTTCAATGCGCTTCCCACTACCTGACAGTGATATAGACTGCTCTGCCCCTTCAGAGTGCTTGCCTTGGCTGGTGTCAGGAAGGCTGAGATGCTCTTCTCCACTCTGTCTGTAACATGTCTGGCTTCATCTGTGATGTGGGCCTTCATATCAACATCCTCATTGACCTTTGTGGGCTTTAGAGGTGACAGGAAATAAAGACAGAAGGCCAGTCAGTGTCAGTTCTTAATTCTGACAGCAGGCTGAGTGGGAGAGAGCTCTTAGCACGTGTCTGTGGTGTGCCTCTTCCTGGGCCACACATGGGTATGAGATGTGGTGGTCTTGCTAATACTATAGAGCTTGGTTTGCAAAGACAGTTCTAAAGAAGTGGTTTAGACTGGCTCATTGATTTTCCTCACACTCTAAAGAGCGACTGCTGCATTTTATTCATTGTGCAGATAAAGACATAGGCACAAAGAATTTGAGTAACATGCATACAATTCTCACAATTATTACATAGTTAGGAGTTAGACTGCATGCTGAGACCCTGAACTCAGGCCTTGGCCATTGGAAGAAATCAAACTCCTATGTGCAAGGATGGCTAGACAGACCACTGTTAAGGAAGGAAAGGGATGTGGTCTGTGGAGCTTCAGGCACAGCTGGATCCAGGCACTCCATCTGTTAGCTCAGCTCAGCCAAGACCCTCCCTGTGCTAAATCCTCTCCCTCTCCCTCAGTGATGTCAGAGATATTCACTGGCAGCTTCTAAGTGACATCCCACTTAGCTCAGCTCCAGGAGCTAAAGAGGATCTTGCCCACCCGCTCATCACCCCATGCAAGACTTGCAGTTGACAATGTTGACATGGCTGCCCCCTTATGAGTCACATGCCAACTATTTAGTTGATGCTGTGGTCTTAGTAGCCAGACTCAGATCAAATGCCAAACCTTATGACTACGGTGGGAGGGTGCTAAGATAAGGGGAAGAAAAGGAGGGAAGGGATGCTGCGTGGGAAGGACCACTAGCTGTCCTCAACCCCTGCTCTCTGCTGTGTGCAGGGGAATGGTGGGGGCTCAGACACTCACTAGCCAAACCTTGTATCAATTGCTTCTTGCTGCTCTGAATTCTTCAGTGTCTAAGGCACAGTCATGAACCAGTCTCTCCTCTATTTAGTGGGAGCTCTCGGAAGCTGTCCTCTCTGGGCACTTTCCCCTCTGGCACTTCATAGGACACCCTCCTCTTGTGATATCCGCTCTCTCCCGCACCCGCATGGCATTGCCTCATTACCTTTGCTCAGCAGCGGGTTCTCACGCCGCGCTCGCTCTCCAGTCACCTCACTCAGCCTCATTCATTAGCAATGCTTCAAATCTTTCATCTTCCCCATTCTGCCCAGCCTTCTTACATTTTTCTCACTGTCATTAAAAACCAAAGCTCTGCGTCTCCTTAGCCTTCTGTGATTTCTTTGTGGTCCAGGCCCACGGGAGCTTGTAAGCTTTCCTTGATGGGTCTCTGAGTACTTTTGAAGCTTGTGTTTTAGAGACCTGAGATTCGGGAAGCTGAAGCATCCCTTTGCGATGTTTACCAGAGGGGAAACAGGAGCAGAGTGCTGTTCAGTGCGGAGCTTATCTCTTCCCTCCACACACCAGCTACATTCCTCAGGCACACACCATGCCGTCTCTGTGCGCGCTCACTCCATCTTTTGTCCATTCCTGCTTCTTTGAACTCTCATTCAATCTCATGGTTACTTTGATCTCAAGACTCCTCTTCTCCTGCAAGCTAATGAGAATTAAAGCCCACTTGTTTGGCCAGCAGAATCTTTGGAGATTTAATTGTTCATAAATAGCATTCTTCACACAGAGTTAAAGTTTAGAAATAAAGGGTCTTGAAAAGTCACAGGAAGGGGAGGTGTTATGGTCTGTTTGTATCACTCCACCCATATTTATGCTATAAAGCACTAATGCCTAGTGTGATGGCCTTAGGTGCAGATGGGGTCATGAGGATGGTACCCCTCACAGTGGAATTAGTTTCTCTTATTTGCAGAGGAAGATATAAGAGTGTTCTTCCATCATTAGCCCACACTGAAGAAAGGGTATGTGAGCACAGATTAAAGGAGCCATCGATGAACCACAGAAATAGCCTTCACCAAAATGTCTCTATTGCTAAGGACACTGTGCACTTCAGACATAAGACTTGGAGCGTTTTCACTGGATCTGACTTGAAAGCCTCCCCCATAGGTTTTATACTAGTAGAAGGTTTTATGCAAGCTTCCAAGGGAGGGAGGCAACCAATAGTTCTACCCAGCTGTGCACCTGTGACAACCAGCACGATACGGTAACCCTAAGGGTGTAGTAATGACACTCATATCATATCTTGTCACTAACTAGCAGATGTCTAAAATTGGAGTTAAGACTTGCTCAATGGTAAGGGAATCATTTCTGATACAAGAAACCTAGCTGACTACCACAGAAATAGTGAGGTCATGGATCCAGAGGAGAACCTACTACTACCAATTTACCGAAGCAGCAAAATTTACATAACTATATTCTAAGTACTCATCCTTAGACCCACAGATAAGTGTAGCCCTCACCGCTTGTACTGGCTAGCTTTTGTGTCAACTTGACACAAGCTAGGATCATTTGGGCAAAAGAAACCTTAACTGAGAAATTGCCTCTATAAAATAGGCCTATGAGTAAGTCTGTAAGGGATTTTCTTGATTGATTGTTGATGTGAAAAGGTACAGCTCACACGGACAGTGTCACTCCTGGGAAGACGGTTCTAGATTCAGTAAGAAAACAAATGAAGCAAGCCAGGGGAAACAAACCAGGAAGCAGCACTCCTCCAGGACCTCTGGATCAGTGCCAGCCTCCTGGTTCCTGCCTTGGTTGAGTCTCTGCCCTGATTTCTCTCAGTGATGGATTGTAACATGAACTTGTAAGGTGAAATACATCCTTTCTTCTCTAAGTTGCTTTTGGTCATGGTGTTTTATCATAGCAATAGAAACACTCGACAAAGAAAAATTTATTTGCAACAGATATGCACCATTACAAAAAACTTCAACTGGAAAAAAATGTAAAGAATAACTAATTGGGGGGGGGCAACTCCCACCAATACATCTGCAACATAACCCCTGCACCTAAGACCTAGAAAACATCAAAGAAGAAGGAGGAGGAGAGGAGGAAGAAGAGGAAGATGAGGAAGAGGAGGAGGAGAAAGAGGAGGAGGAAGAGCAGGAAAGGTTTTAAGAGCCAGAGGACCATGATATTTATATTTCTCCTAGAAATGATGTGGAAGCATCACCCACGACACCATGCTTATTTTAATGACTGCCTAAATAAGACCTGAAGATGTATACCACCAACAGGCATGCTAACATGGAAGGGAAAATATCACAACACCTCACCCATAGACAAAGAAGTAAAAACATCCAAGGAATACTGCAAGTGGGAGAATAATTCTTCCCAAGGGGTGAGCTCCCTAGCTGGTTATCCAATACCAAGTGCCCATCCCTGAAACCAAATGCATATAGGTAACATACAAAATAAGCAACTCATATTTATATATTTAGGCACATATATTTCAATGATTTCAATGGGAATCAAGGGAATTGGACAGAAGAAAGGGAAGAGAGAAAATAATGTAATTCTAATTCATTTTTAAAAAAGAGTCTTCACCAGACATGGCATGGCTTGGCACCTTGACCTTGCTTGAACTCTCCAGCCTCTAAAACAATGGTAAATGAGTATCTGCTGTGTAAGCCACTAAGTCGATGCTATGTTGCTATAACAGCCCTTCAAGACTTGGTATCTGCAGAAGTTAATCTTCCTTCTTTCGTAAAGAGCTCAGATGGGCTAAGACCAAATCTCCTAGAGCTTGGTGCCTAACTTCTAAGTCCCAAATTCCTGATTTCATGCACTAGATAGGGAAGGTGCAAATTCTTTTCCTTTCCTATATGAGGTCATTGTTAGTGTGGTCACTTAACATTTACCCCTTGCCAGATACATGTAGGATTCACTATCCTCAGTGAAGTCAAATTATGCAACTAACACATCATCCAATGGCATACGCAAGATCTCTTCCAAGGAATGTGGGTTTAACTCATATGGGATAGGCTGTGTTCTTTCTTCTTCTCTTGTCTTCTGCTTCAAGAGCCAGCAGCTGGATTGAGAGGAAGGCATAAGAAACAGAAGCCATCAGTATATACACCATACTCTGATCTTCTGTCTGCCACGCATTGGCTGAGATTACAACATGTGAATAGAATTTGAAGTTACTAGTATTTCAGCATAACTTGAGCTGTTCTGACTTTTTTTTTTTCAAGAGGGATCTGTGAGCAGATCAAAGCCTGAAGACAAATTTGCTCAGTAGAATGTCCTCTTTTATTTATTCTTTTCACATTTATTTTTTTTATCTGGGGGCAGTGTTTTCCATGTGTTATAATATATATTCGAAGGTCAGAGGATGTGATGGTTTGAATGAAATGTCTCCATTGTCTTGGCATTTGAATGCTTGTCCCCTAGTTGGTGGTATCATTTGGGGAGGTTTAAAAGGTGTAACTTTGCTGGAAGAGGAGGTATGTTGGGGGTGGGCTTTGATGTTTCAAAAACCATATGCTGTTCCCAGATTGCTCTAAGTCCTACTTGCGGTGTAAGATGTGAACTCTCAGTTTGATGCTCCAGCTGCTATTCCTGCTTTCTGCCGCATTTCCCAACTCGGAGGTTGATGGACACTTCTGACTGGAACCGTAGGCCCTAGTAAACTTTTGCTTCTATAAACTGCCTTGGTTGTGTTATATCACAGCAATGGAAACCCTAACTGAGACAGAACACAACTGGTGGGAGCTGGTGTTTCCCTTCCACCAGTGTTTATAGGGATCTAACCTGGGTCATCAGGCTTCACAGCAAGCACCCTTAGTCCCTGAGCTGGCCCTTAGTAGCATGTGTTCCATTAGCCTACAGAGGTTTCTTTTCTACCTTCCGCCAACTGCGGAAAGCTCACCCCTGACCTTTTAGGGATCAGCTCAAATATTACCTTTTCCCTCATGATGGTTAATCCTGATCATCAAGCTGTTAGCTTGATTAGCTTGAGAGACACCTGGGAGACTAGTAAGCATACCTCCTGGGTGTGTCTGTGAAAGTGCTTAAATAAGCAGGTCTCAGAGCTCTGTCCCAATGAATTCTTTAGTTTGTTGATAGGTTTAAACTCTTAATAGACTATTTGGAGGTGGTATGACTGTGAAATATGGGACACTTGGGAGAGAATGAGTCACTGAGGGTGTCCTCTAGGGCTGTCTCGTGTCCCAAGTCCCTCCTGTTCCTGCTTTGCTCTGCTTCTTTCCTGTTTACCATGAAGCAATCTTCCCTGCTATGCACTGTTTGCCGTGGAGGACAGAAACCCCCTAAACAACATGGAAATCAATTTTTCCTCCCTTGTTTCTGTCAGGTATTTGGTCATACTAACAGATGCATGTGATCACTCTGGGTCATTTTGACTTAAGATTGGCCAATTGAAACTCTTCTTCCTCCATTCAACTCATTGTTAAGAGTTTGATATCAGACTTCAAGGTAATTAGAATGTTGAATCTCAATAGCAGTCAGTGCCCCAGATCCTCCCTCTGTAAGTCTTCCCTGACCTCCAGTAAGGCCATTATTTGCTTCATTAGACAACAGATTTTTACTGCTACAGCTGATCGCGTTGTTTGTGGCTCTTAGACCACAGCCCTTAAAGATGCTCTATTGTATGTGCATTTTCAGGAGTTCCTAGCTTAGGTGTGAACTTAGGAAGGAGTGGATCACCTTTGGTTATCCATAATTATTTCTTATGCATGAGGCTGGTCACTTTAGTAGGAATGAAGAAAGGTCACCAGTAGCAGCAGCTTGTTTTCTCTTGTTGCTTTTGTGTCAAGCATCAACAGTCAGTAGACATTGATCTGTTTCCTTCTGCATGTACCATAGTAGACTTTCTCATTGAAGCACCGATTCAAAGTTACTCTCCTGCTTGCTGGAAAGTCCACAAGTAGGACTTCAGGATTTTCAGAGGAGAGAAAGTATAATGGATATACGAATTATTTCATGTTGATGATGTAGTGTCCTTCCTTATCTCCAAAACATTAAAATCTCAAATGGTAATACTTTATCAATTAGATGTTTTAAAAACTTATTTTATTTTATGTACATTGGTATTTTGCCTGCATGTATATGGTAGTCAGATCTCCTGGATCAGGAGTTATAGACAGTTGTGAGCTTCCATATGCTCACAGGCACTATGTTTGATGCCAGGGTCCTGGGAATTGAACCCTGGTCCTCTGAAAGAACAGCCAGTACTCTTAATTATGGAGCCATGTCTCCAGCCCCAGTCAATGAAATTTTTTATATTATGTTGAGAAACATGAGGGAGATTTTGGACTTGAAGTTCAGATGCTAAAAAAAAAATGTTATTAAAGTGTGTAAATGAATGAGTGTCAAAAGATGTGTGGCAAAGTTAAAATTTTCTATCTCATTGGTATAAAAAAATCAATTATACTCAGAGTTGACTCTCTTCATTTTCTTTTTCTGGGGGGGGGAGGTGCAAGGAACGTTTATTGATAGTATTTAAGAGAGTAGGGAGGGCTCCCTAGGCCCCTCCTGTCATGGGGTTTAGGATGGAAATAGTGAGGGAGATGCTCAGTGTTGGGGACAGGGACTCCTCAGCATCTGAGGAGTCTCTCTTGCTCTCAGTGTCCTTGCTTGGGTGGGTGGTCCAGGGTTTCTTATTCTTTAAAGGCTATATAGGCCATGAGGTCCGTAACCCTGTTGCTATAGCCGTATTCTTTGTCATACCAGTAAAAGAGCTTTACAAAGTTGTCGTTGAGAGCAATGCCAGCCCCAGCATCAAAGGTTTGAAGAGTGAGAGTTCCTGTTGAAGTTGCAGGAGACAACCTGGTCCTCAGTGTAGCCCAGGATGCCCTTCAGTGGGCCCTCAGATGCCTGTTTCGCCATCTTCTTGATGTCATCATACTTGGTAGGTTTCTCCAGTCGACATGTCAGATCCACAACGGATACATTGGGGGTAGGAACACAAGCCCATGCCAGTGAGCTTCTCATTCAGCTCTGGGATGACCTTGCCCACAGCCTTGGCAACACCAATGGATGCAGGGATGATGTTCTGGGCAGCCCCACGGCCATCATGCCACAGCTTTCCAGAGGGGCCACAGTCTTCTGAGTGGCAGTGATGGCCTAGACCATGATCATGAGCCCTTCCATGATGCCAAACTTGTCATGGATGACCTTGGCTGGGGGGGGGGGGGGCTAAGCAGTTGGTGGTGCAGGATGCATTGCTGACAATCTTGAGCAAGTTGTCATATTTCTCATGGTTCACACCCATCACAAACATGAGGGCATCAGCAGAAGGGGTGGAGATGATGACCCTTTTGGCCCCACCCTTCAAGTGGAACCTGGCCTTCTCCATGGTGGTGAAGATGACAGTAGATTCCACGACATACTCAGCACCAGCATCACCCCATTTGAGGTTAGTGGGATCTTGCTCCTGGAAGATGGTGATGGGCTTCCCGTTGATGACAAGCTTTCCATTCTCAGCCTTGACTGTGTTGTTGAATTCACCATGGGTGGAGTCATACTGGAACATGTAGACCATGTAGTTGAGGTCAATGAAGGGGTTGTTGATGGCAACAATTTCCACTTTGCCAAGTGCAGAGCTGAAGGCAGCCCTGGTAACCAGGGGGCCAATATAGCCAAACTGGTTCACCCCAACCTTCAACATTTTGTCTAAGGAATGAGGCTGGCACTGCACAAGAAGATATGGCTATCTCTGGAACAGGGAGGAGCAGAGAGCTGAATCTCTTCATTTTCTACAGTCTCCAGACATATCAAAAATATTCTTCAAGTAGAATCTGAAACAAACTGGGTTTTCTTCCATGGTCTGAGATCTTTCTATGACACTCTTATTGGAATCTGTTCAAAGATGACAGAAAGGTCTTGGTCACATCTACTGTGCTAGCCAAACACTCAATGCAAAGACATGACATTTCATGGATGCCCAACTGGTCATCATCTCACGGCAGTGTTGCCTCAGACTGTGGCCACACTGTCCTCTTCTCAGCTGTAATCCCTGCTATCTCTGAGATACTAGGGAAGAGAAACATGTCAATAAGCCCTGATCCAAGGCTTGGTGTTGTATCAGAGGAGGGCACAAGGTCCAGTAGATATCAAAGACAAAGTGGCTCACAGTCTGGTAAAGGTAACAGTGGTGTTGAAAGGGATGCTTAAACTGAGCTCTTGTTGATGACCAGGAAAGAACACTTCAGGGATGTGGAACAGCATGGTGCCTTTCGAGGGGAGAGCAGATAGGTCTGGGAATGGTTCGTTCCTATGCTGTCTTTAGTGTAGCTTTCATTGCTTTGTATACTTTCCCCAGCACAAAGCACTGTATGTTAACATGCACACACACTCAAAACTGTGCATACCCAAACTGGATGGACTTGACCTTAAATGTATTTTATGTGCCTGATGTCCATTTCAAATGCTTAGGATTAACCTAAATATGTACCTACAGAAGCTCTGAATGTGACCTTCTTGGTGTATTTGTTTGGTATCTGCATTCTGTGTATGAAACTAGAATGTTCATCCAGAAAAATACTAGAAAAGAGATCTTTACACATAGAATATAACATATATCTCCAAATATAGATCCTTATTAAATTCAATAACTTACTCTTGTTTGTATCTCTGCATAACAACAGCAGCTACCAACCCCAGACCTTCTCAGCAACCTGAAAGCCAGATAGAACCTGATCCCATCATTCTCTCCTGGAAGCAGTGACAGCCCAAACCACCCACTTCAGCTTTAACCTTTCCAGAGAATGAGTGATTAGGGGTTCATTTGGATGACAGCTTTATGGTTTTTTCCAAAGAAAAGCAACCCTGCAAAGGGTTAGAATTGAAAGTGTCTGTGCGATTGTTCATATGAACTGTCAACTTGTCATGATTTAGAATCATCATGGAAACAAATCTCTCAGCATACCTGAGGGAGTTTCTAGATTACATTAATATTGATGGGATGACTCCCCTCCCAGTGTTGTGGGACCCTAGGCTAGGGTCCCAGACTAAATCAAAAGGAAAAGGTATGTTGAACACCAGAATTCATATCTCTCTGCTCCTGACCGCAGACATAAGGCGATGAGCTGCCTCCGAATTCTAGTCACTATGCTTTCCCTGTCATTATGGACTGTCTCTCCTCAAACCTGAGGCTGAAATAAATTAGGGTTGCTTCTTGTGGAGTATTTTGACACAGTATCAAGGGAACTGACAGTCAGTGATATGTACTTTAATGTCACAACAGGTTCAGAATTCCTGTCCTCAGTCGTGGGTTTGTTTTCTTGAAAAGTGACCAAGTAGGGTTCAGTATCTATGACTAAACCATTATGGTTTATCATTCCTTTAAAAATAGGTTCCAAGGAATGCAGTAGATTAGGAGAAGCTCTAAAACTCAAATGGTGCAAAAGTCAGCTGCAGAGGGCCACTCCAGGGTGGCCTGAGTGTGATGTCATAGCACGCAATGCCTAATGTGATCAAAGTATGTGCACAGTTTGGCCCAAATTCATTTCTTCCTGTTAGAAACAAAAGTATTTCTTTAATTTATGTGTATAAGAGTGTGCATATGTATGTGCCCACATGTGCATGTGCCCACAGAGGCCAGAAGAGGGCACCAAATCTCCCAGAGCTGGAGTTACAGGCAGTTGTGAAGTACCCGAGGTGGAGGCTAGGATCCTAACTCTGGTCTTCAGCAAAAGCCCCAAGTGTTCTTCACCAATGAACACTTTCCCCAGCCACCCCTCTCCCTGAACTGATTTCTAAAATTTTCGTAGAGGGCATCCCTGCACCTTAAGCAACTTCTTCCAGAGATACTGGTCATCTTACAAAGGTGAATTCATTTTCCCAGTTGTGGTCCCCAGAGTATGTGTATTTTCAAATAAAAGTCTGGGAAGCAAAGGCAGGCTAGATCTCATCTGGATCCCAGCACGGGTGGTATAGCACAATTGGTATCCAGGAGTCAGTTGGCTCCAGCGGAGGGTGCTCAGAAAGAGAACAGACTTCATTTCCTTCATGCTGCTAGTCCCATGAATTTCAACTTCCCTCAAAGCCAGCAGCCAGCATGTGTATGATGGTGATTTATTTCAAATCTGGTTTTTATTAATAGCTTCTCATTTTCTTGCCATTGCCCTGAATGTTAATGTGAGGGAGAGCAGAGGCGCTGGCTTGGCTGTGCCCCCTCACAGAGGTGCTGGCTTGGCTGTGCCCCCTTGTAGAGGACCTGGTTTGACTGTGCCCCCTCGCAAAGGAGCTGGCTTGATGAGGGCTCACTTGCAAAGGAGCTGGCTTGACAGAGCCCCCCCTCGCAAAGGAGTTGGCTTGACAGGGCCTCCTTACAGACCCCTCACGGCCCCTCACATGCATGTACATATAGGCAAAGGGCAGCCCTCCACATGTCCGTGTCCACAGGCAAAGGGCAGCTCCACACACATGTCTATCCATGGGCAAAGGGCTTCAGAGAAATGTAAGACTCTGCACTTTAAAATGCCTTTGGCATTGCACTAAGAAGAAGAAATGTGCTCCTGAAGGCTGGTCCAGGACCGTCCTTGCTGGTTTTTTTCTGTGTCTTTAAAAACTCAAATTCATCTTTCTTACATCTCCTCAACCTCCTCCCTTTTCTCCTATTCATTTCTTCTGGGGGCATTTTCCATTTCCATAAGTCAATTCCTTTAAAATGAGTCTCAAAGTTTTGTGCATTTTAAGCAGCAAATTTGCAAAAGAACAGGATCTGTCAGCTTGTGGGTAAGAATATTATTTTCCCAAGCACTCACAAAATATTTGGGCGGCAGGAAGACAAAGCTCCACATTGTATTTTGCTAGGTCTCTTTAACAGAGCTTCAGTGCTTGAGGTTTCTGTATTGAAATCTTGTATTCATTGATTGTTCTGCTCTCAGTAAGAGTTTACCAAAGCCAGAGGATTAACTGTAAGGTGCTTGCAGTCCCCACTTAGCTTGTTTGTTCGGGAAGTTGCAGCTGGAAGCGAACACGTTACACAGATCAGGTGTTACTGGGAGGGAACATGATGCTTCCTTTAGATAACCCCAGCCCAGAGTTCAGTCACACAAAAGGAGTTTTTAATTGGGCTATGACCACAGCCTCTCTCTCCTGATCTTAGTGAGACCCATGACTACACTGAGGTCCTCCCTCCCAGGCACTCCATCAGCTCAGGCAGCTGCTGGTTGACTGTTCTTCAGCAGAGGCGGTGGCAGAGATGAGGTCTCATATCCTTCACACATGGCTTTAGAAGGAAGCAAATGGGCTTGGTCTTGTTAGAGTCAATCTGCTTCCTAGATTAGTACTCATTAGAGCTTGGTTCAATAGTGTCTGTGCCGTTGGACTGGGGCCACACAAGGCAGGGGTGACGAATGATAGGCGGGGAAGATCAGGCTGAGGTTAGAAATTGTTCAGGCTCACACAAAAAGCTTAGAGCAAAAAATAATTGTCAGCGAATCCACAGCAAGGCTGACCCTTGACTGAGATGTGGGGAATTTTGTTTTTCGAACCATTTTTTTTTGTAAAAAAAAAAAAAACCCACTGTGATAAAATGCAGCTATTATATAAATTTCCATCTGAACCATTTTAAAGTTTGTTCTTTAACAATTAAATACATTATCTTCATTGTGCTTCCCACTTCCTGTCCTCCAGCCATGTTCAGGCAGCCATGTTTCTATGTCCTCTCTTCTCAGGACCATTATGTCTGTGCTGTTGGAGCTTTTCTAGAAGTTTCTGGAACCTGTTGGAGAAAAAAAAAATCTTTAGGCTCAAGAGAATCCAAAGGAAGATTGAATCACCAGCCACAAGAAAGGCTGGGATGAACCTCCTACAGGAGACCAGGCCTCAGATGCCATCAGACTCCTGTCCTGCTCCGTGTTCTTGCTTCCTTTTGCATGCCTACTCCACTTCCCCTTCTGTAGAAAGACTTCCTCTGTGAGGAAGAAAACATGGCTACCAGCAGCCTTGTGTCAGCTTCATCTGCCTGCAAAGAACTAATGCTCAAGATCTGTGTTATTAATTCCTAGGGAGGCTCTGCTTTTGAGTCAAATGTCAGAAGCCATTTCTGATAGTAAGAAAACTGTCATTGGGCTAGCTTAAGTCAATTCTGACCAATCAACCCAGGGCGGTGGAGGAGGCATGTACGATCCTGTCTATGGAAAGCATATGGGTGGTGGGGACAGATGAAAATGTCCAGCAGAAAAGGTTGGTGGTGCTGAACAGATGACAACAGACAACGCGCTATCATGCTCTCTGCTTCCTCTTCCACCACCAGCTGTCCATGAATGTCAAAGACACTTGTGAACAGCTTGGCTCCCTGGAATCCTCTCTAGAGAGATAACTGGTCTTCAATTCAAGCATCTTCCTTTCTCTGCTTCCCAAGTGCTGGGATTTAAGATGTGCGTCACCACATCCAGCTTCCTTCCTTCCTTGCTTCCTTCCTTCCTTGCTTCCTTCCTCCCTCCTCTTTTTTTTTTTTAAAAAAAACCTATTTTCTGGCTGTAGAGATGGCTCAGAGGTAAAGCACATTTCTTGCTGAGGACCAGTAGAATCATGGTGGCTCACAATCGTCTGTAACTCCAGATCCAGAGGATCTGATGTCTTTTTCTGGCCTCCAGAAGCTCCAGGCACACATGTGTGCAGACAAAACACTCATATGAATAAAAAAATGCACATCAAATTCAAGTATGTCTTTTTCCAAGGTGCTGGAGATCAAGGTAGGGTTTTGTACATGCTGTAAAAGGCTTCCATTAGTCAGATCCTTGTAGCTTCCTTTCCTGCTAATAACAGGCTGTAGTTAGGTAGCCATCTGCATAGTAACTGGCGCCGGCTCACTTGTTCCCTGTTATGATGTCAAATATGATTTTACTTTGTGACATTCTTCTGCCATTCAGAAGAATCTAAGACCAAAATCTCCCCAGGACCCATTGCTCCAACCTGCGCCATCAGTTGGGAATTTGTGGCTTCTGATCTCCTTGTGAAAGCCCGTCTAGGCTGGCGCAGCTTTCAGCGCTGGCAAGGAGACAGAGAGAGAGGTCTACCTCTTGCTCTCTTATTACCCTAATTCCCTTGTTTTCTGACATTTAGCCAGGCTGGCTCCATCTGCGTTTTTATATTGCCCAGATTAGCCTTGTCTTTAAAGAACTGTCTTGGCATTTGGGCTGAGCAGATTTACACAGGCAAACACTTCCTCTCCAAAGCACATTAGTCGGGGAGCAAAATTCACCTGGGTGCTGGGCCATCCTCACTGAAGCCTGGGCAGGAGGAAAACACCAATGGAGCATCCCCTCCGAGTCTCCAGAGAAACAGCGCTCACCTGCTTCTAGAGGAAACTCAAAGGCCATCACAGTGGCCATGTAGGGCCACTTGTACTAACACCACCCAGTTCAGTGGAGAACAGTTTAAAGGTCACTCCCCTCGTTGGGTTGCCAAAGTCATTGCAAGGTGTGCTACATGCTCTGAGGCTGGTGAATACTGTCCACAAATGTGACAGTCAGAAGGGTTCAGAAACATGTGGTATTTCTGATTGCGGATGTTGCGTCAGGTTTCCCTACCTAAATACTTAATGTGAAGAGATATGGCAGAACTTGTCTCAAGGAGCTTTAAATCTGGACTAGAGTTGCCAGGAAAGTGAAGGAAAAACCACTTATAGAACACCAGCTAACAATGCATGGTGACAAACACCGTGCTCAGAAAAGCTTGAGCTGTGTGCTCCAACCTAGGAGCCCACAGTCCACCGTGGTAAGCCGTTAGTGGACAGCATCCCTATGGGCCCGAAGCCCATTTCTCTTATGCTGCCAACAGACACTCAACTTCCTTTGTGAAGCATCTTCACTCCATTCTCAGATCGTGTCTTTTATGTACTGACCCTTCTCAAAGGCCACAGTTATTCATCTGCTTGACAGGTAACCAATGAGACTTTTCCATTCTTCTGATTGGTTCATAAATGGACCAATGACCCAAGGCTGACTAAGGCAATTAATTTTCAGGACTCAGATTTGAACGCTTAGGTTAAGAGTCTTGCCTTTAGCTGGAGAACTTAATCCTTCTAGGTAACCAGTCCAGAAGCAGAAAGGGTTGCCATCAGGACAAAAGCACATCTGGTTCGCTGCCGCTTGGTTGTGGGAGGCAACTTGATCACTATCACGGTGCATCGGTCACACATTGACCAAGTCCTACTGCCTACCCAGAGAGTCAACACTGTCTCATAGCCTATAGCACACATGCCTGGCTTCCCTATCTCAACCTTATACCAGTACCATGTGTATATTCTTTAAGGGTGATGTATGGCAAAGCTCTCTTGGGCTTGCAAGAAATAGAAAGTTTAAATTAGCTTGCCCAGAAGAAAAAGAGTTTATCCTATTAAATATTAAGAGAAAGGATACACCCAGGCCCCCTGAATTATTGAAATAGGGACAGGGCCTTTCCCCCCAAGTACTACGAAAGATTTAAAAAACACTTTTGCATTTATTTACAGCTACAAATACTGTCCCAGGGTCTTGAGTATCCTAGCTTAGCCCTCTACTATAGAGCTGCACTTACGCTTTAAAAGTCTTTAGTTTGAGACAGGGTCTCACTGAGCTAACAAAGCTGGCTTTGTACTCACTCTATAACCCTGACTGACTGTAAGTGTGGACTGTTGCTGCTGCATCTTGAGTAGCTGGGATTACAAGCCAGTGACATCAACACCCAAAGTGTTATACTGACCTTTGTGCTGTTCTCTGCCTCATTTGGGTGTGGGTTTCTTTCCTGACTCAGGAAAGCAACATGACTGAAATTGGGTCTCATTTAACACTGAGAGGTCACAGCTACCGCCACCCCCCAGCTCCAACTTGAAAGTGCCTCAGAGAGAAAGATCTATTTTCTGAGGGTTGTGAGTCACCCTTGTGGCTGAAGGATCAGAGAATTGAGGTAACAGAACAACATTCTGCTTTCAAGAAAGAACTGGGGGGTAGGGGGGTGGGGGAACCTGATTCCACAGCCCACAATGCCATAAAAAAACCAAACAAACAAAACAAAAAACAAAAAGCCCAAGGCTTGATATGAATAATTCAGAAAAACACAGACCCCAGGATGGATCATCTAAGATGACCCAAAATGCAGCCTTCAAAATTTCCTTTCTCTGGGTAAGAATTAGCAATACAGCCCACACTCCCATGACCTACCAAAGGGAAAATTACTTCAGAAAATACAAAGATGTGGTTTCCTACTGGGAAATGGAGGCTGTGTGAGCACAAAGTTCCTTCTGTTTCTAAACTTTAAAAGGGAAACAAAAAGACAGAAACAAAATGTTGAATCAGACGGGCCTTGTCCAGGCTCTCTCATGCCTTATTTTTGTTGTTGGTTTTTTTTCTTTGCTTTTTTCCTGCAATGGGCCCAGAAGGCCTCAAATTCTTTATTCTTCTGCCTCGGTCTTTTGAGCGCTGGAATTTCAGGTATGAAACGTCTACATGTGATATCGATTTTGAAAAATAGGAAATGTCCCAGTTGGTTTTCTACAGGCATCCCTCAGTCTGACTTAAACATCTTTCTTCGAGTCCTCTACACAGACGCCAGGCTAATGTGAACAACAACAACAACAACAAAACAAACAACAACAAACAAGTACGAAAACAAGACATTGAGCAAACTCCCAGTTAGCTGATTCCTCACAACCTGCTTGTGCCCACGATTGTGCTCTGTGATGCTAAGCCATTCTTATCGCTAACTCTTCCACCTGGCTTCAAGCCTTCAGGGTTTCATGTTATTTTTGCCCCCGGCATCCTCATCTCTTCTTCTTTTAGCTCAGCCTAAATATCATCAGCTGTTGAAAGCTTGGTTCTGCATTCACCTTCCCTAGGACTACTTAACACCATATAGAACATTCTAGTCATTTACCTTTGCTCTCTGATTTATTGCCACCTTTCCTCTGTTCTGTTGTACCTGCAGAGAGCTAACCCAGGGGGAAGTCATTTCCCAGCCTTCCTTGTTAGCCAGGCTCCAGGCAGGTGCATTGAATGGAAGATAAAGGCCAGACGACATCTCCAAGGAGTGGTCTTCTGGTGGTGGCAGCCTCATCCACAGATCCTTATCCACTTCTGTCTTCCTGTCTTTGCTATGACTAACTTCTCTGCTGCTTCACACAGCCTGTTTGGCTTCCCAGCTCTTCCTGTGAGTCTTCATATTAACCACAAACCATTCATATCAGGTAAGCTGCCTAATATAAAGCCATTTTTCCTGACAGGAGCACATCTGGAAACAGGACTACTTGTCTAAAGGCACCTTCAGGGCTGTAGAGGTTGCTCTGCCTTCAGAGTGATTGCTGTTCTTGCAGTAGACCTCAAGTTTGCTCCTCAGAACCCATAACCAGGCAGCTTACAACTGCTGGTAGCTCCATCTCCAAGGAATCTGAAATCCTCTTATGAACTCTGCAGGTGTCTGTGTCTGCACACACACACACACACACACACACACACACACACACACACAAATAATAATAAAATATATGTCTTTAAAAACTTTATGAGTCTATTCTTTGTTCTCCCATAAATGGCACCATCTACATGGACTTGTTTCAGTGGCATTGCTCAACTTTTAAAAGGAGACATAGTCGGTACCATTTCCCATTGTATAAAATAGTAAACAATAGGGTTAGTTTCCTTCTCATTCCAGTATTTTGTTGAGAGTTAATAAAGATACTGTAAACCTTTCAAAAGCTATGTATATGCGTTTCTGTTGGTACGTGTTTGTGCTAATGGGAGAACACCATACATATAGCTCTGAGACTTTTTCTTTTAACAATATGTTTTGGACAGCTTTCCATATATATATATATATATATATATATATATATATATATATATATATATAAATTTAGCCCCTTTTCATTGGCTACCTGGAGTCTCCTTGTATGGAATACTAATTTATTTAATGGTCCAGATGGATACATATTTAGGGTGCTTTGTGTAGTTTACAATTATAAGCCTATTCATTATACAAATTACTTTGTATATTATAACAAGCTCGACAATTCTAAAAGAGTTTTTTTTTTTTTAAGGCAAGGGCTAAGGAGACAACTTAGTTTGTAAAGTGCTTATCCTACAAGCATGAATATCTGAGTTCAGATCCCCAGCACCCACATAAAAGCCCAGTGCTCAGGGACCAGGCAGAGCCCAGGTTTTCATTGGCCAGGCATTTAACTCAACAGGGAACCTAGTTAGGTACAGCAAGAGACAGTAGAGGTAAACAACAGAGGAAGACACCAAGTATGTGTGTGCACATGTACTCTCTCCCCCCTCTCTTTCACACACACGCGCGCACACACACACAATGTACATTTTTATGAACGAGATATGATCAAACTGGCTTCCACAGAACCTGCCCTGTTTTACATCGTCACCAAGATCATCTGTAAGTGTTTTTTTCTTTTTTCCTCCCTAGTCTTTACAGAAGTGTTATTGGAAGTTTTTGATGGCTGATCTGTAAGGTGGAAATGCTTCATTTCCAGCTGCTCGGCTGGGCTCCTCTTATCCCCAGGCCTTACAGTTATTTTGGTATGTACATGTGACATCTTCATCAGTACTAATAAGCCCTACTCTTCTCAAAGTCTTCTGTATTCTAGTCCATGCACTGAGCCTTATGTGAATTTTCTCCAATTTTAACAATCTTACTGGCACATGTTTTTCTTACTTCGCAGAGGGAGAAAGAGAAGCTTAGGGAAGCCCAAATTCAGTTATTTGTTTAAAACCTCTGAGCTGGAATTCTACCACAAGAGCATATCCCTCGAGGTTCTGATCTTTCACACAACTGAATTACAGTTGGCCCAGGAAGGTTAATATTTCATTCTTCAATATAGCTGATTCTTCAGCCTCTTAAAGGTAAGGATAATGTCTTACACTGTTAGCCAGATGAATGAATTTTCAGATATTAAATTGGACAAAGTATTTTATTTAATTTATGTTTTGTTTTATGTGTGAGTGTTTTGTCTATATGCGTGTATGTACACTACATGCATGCCTGGTGCCTGAGGCTATCAGGAGAGGGCATTAGATATCCTGGAAATGGAATTAGAGGTGGTTGTGAGGTACTATGTAGGGGCTGAGAATCAAATTTGGGTCTTCTGAGAGAATAAGTGCTCTTAACCATTGAGCCATCTCTCCAGCCCCCTAAGCTAGCATTTCTTAATGGAATAGAACATTTCTCTCAAGATAAAGCTTGATAAGTTGTGAGATGCCTTGGAAGCTGTTATTTTTCTTCCCACAATAACCCAAACATAATACTTGGTACAAGGTAGGAATCAACAGTATTTTCTGGGTAAGCAGATGAAGGAATAGATTCCAGGCTGTAGAGCAGCCTCTCTACTCTGAAGAGGACCAATGAACTAGAAGGCTGGAACATACTCAGCCCTGATGTGGCCCCAAATATCTAACCCTGGATTTCCAAGACCTATCATTTATAGAAGCTATTTGATGTCTTTTAGTAATCAAGCAGAACTCACACAAAGCCCAAGAGCCTCTTGCTGTACAAGTGAATGACATGCTACAAGTGAGGACAAACCAGAGTTCTTTCAATCCAGAGCTCTGTTTCTGACTAGGAAGCCATGGAGAAACTGAGCAAGCACTTCCCTCTCTACCATGTGGATAAGGCGAGCACTTCTGGAACCCTTGACTCCATAGAAACTGCCAAGAAACCACTGATTCATAAATCTACTTAAGCTAAATCTATGTCATCATCTTCCTCTTCTGCCACAATGAAAAATGTCACAGAGTTACCACCTTTTTTGAGTCTTTCCTGAAACTATATTCTTGAGGTATGGGGGAAGGGCTCTCTTAGGTTATTTGTGCGGTATCATCCCATAGCAAGTTTAGACTCTGAATAGAAATTACATCATCCCCAAAGTTCTGGTCCAGAAGGATGGCAGCAGAATACAGAAATCTCATTGGTGACCACATACAACTTGCTGTATCCATGTTTCTAGCCTTTCTGCTTTTGTTCTTATCTTCTTTAATACAAATGATTCTATGAGTTCCGGGAAGGCAGAGTTTCATACTGCTTGATTTGAGCTAAATAAAGGACAAATTAATTTTTTTATTTCACCATTATTAACCTCTTAAGTAGATTCCAGTGTAGGTAGGTGGCCATACCCAGTCTGTTGAGATTTGGCCAGAGGGCCTAGAGACATGAAGGTGTGATATGTTTACCGGTATTAATATTTGTTTAATACATGAGAATCCACTAGTTTGTGCTATTTTCTTCTTTGACATATATATATGCTAATAAAAGATTCCTCTGTTTCTAAAAGAAACTGGTCATTTCTTTATATCATACATCAGATGTGTCTGCAATGATGGAGGAAGGTTTCCATACCAACTAATTCTTCAACTCTGCAGAACTAACTGTGTTTAAGTAAATTCTCACACTAACCTTCTGGCATTAGCATACTGCTCTGGTTAAGGGCTCAATTGAGCAAGATGGCCCCCACTCAGACTCCAGTGTTTGGTCTGGGACTCTTGAAATTCTGACTAGTCAGCTCTAAGCCAGGGCCTCCCATCTTCTTACTTGGATTTGCTAATTTGATGGAATGGCTCCAAGAACACAGGAAGTCACTTAGGATACTACCCAGGAGTATTGTGGGATAAAATACATGGAGGCAGACAGGATTTGGAGCTTCTGTGGCTGCTCTGGCCTCCCTAGGTCTAATTGTACAAGCTCTCACAGACTTTATTCTCCAGCATCCCTTGCTCCTTCCTGGAGACTGAGGTGCTCCTCTAGAGGCTATCTAGGGGCCCTACTCAAATGCTTCTCATTAACATAAACTCCAATGTGAGCATTAGGGACTCCCTATGAAAAACAAACGACATTATTAATATTCAGGAAATTCCAAGGACTAAGGAGTTCTGTGGCAAGAACAGAGAGTAAAGAGCAAATGTATTTATTATTCTTTATTCTCTTTGGTACATTTGGCCTGGTGCTGTCTCTCTGTGACTGCACATTCAAAGACTGTGTTGCCATATTTGTTTAACTCTTCCTCTGAGGAAATGACTCGAATCTTGTCCAGGCTTTGCTATTGTCAATAGTATTCTTTAGCCTAATCCTCTTGAGGCATCTTATTTTCAACTCCATTTTGATGAATTTGCTTTGATGAAGATGAAGAGTAGAGAAATGAACCGATGTGCTTTAGGACAGCGTGAGATGTTTTGATTAGTCAGGGCCCTAAGGGACTGAGGATGCTTTGTTAAATCTCCTCCTTCCTTGGTTGATTCATGCTGATTCACCTCTGTAGTTCTCGAGAGTCTGGAATCAATTTTACAACCATATCATAAAAACTGGAGGCAACAAAATAAATTATGCTGAACAGCTTCCTTTAAGTCAGAGATTTAATACTAGTAATAAATGCACAGAACGCTCACTAGCAGAGTGCAAAGTAAGAATGTTGAGAAGAGAGGGGATCTTCAGAAATAAAAGGCAATGCTGACATTTAATCCAACAGAGTAAAACCCGCACTAGATCAAAGGGACTCTGAAATCACAGTTCCATATGGCTGCTATTATAGAAAATCTCCAGGGACTCTTATCATGTTCCTTAACAAATACTTGTAATAAAAAGTTGTTATCATGTAAAGGAGGAGGGACATCTTTGATTGTGAAGATAGACACACAATGGCTGTGTCCACATCAGAGAATTGACATGTGGGTCTCACAGCAGAGAGCATTGTGTCAGTCTTTCTCCTCAAATGATGGAAGGAGAATGGCAATTTCTTGATAAAAGGCTGACAGGAAACTACTTTCAGCAAAACAAATGTCCCCGTAGGTCAGAGAAGCAGGTTCTGATGATAGGAGCATCTCTGTGGTGGGGGCCGTGAACGACATGCTGTATGCAAGGACAATTTGAGTGACAGCCCAATTCTGGCTGACAGAAAAAGAAACAATAACAGGCTTCAAACAGGAGAATCTCTACCAGGGGATCTAAAATAAGATTTCATTTCCAAAATATGACATTTCTTTTATGGGGATTCTGCCTCTGAGATGCAACTTAGGTTAACAGGAAAACGAACAGCTGCAGATTTAGAGAAAATACCCTCCATCCTTATGTTCTGAGGCAAAATTCAGTGAGACTATCCCTCTGCATCAGAAATCTCCATGATCTCTCCAGTGAGGTTAGCCTTGCCTGTAGCACACTGAGCAGGTGAGAGGAATAGTCGGAAAATACCAGTAGGAAGCCTTTCCTGCCAGTTATTTTGTGTAATGCCTTGTGCCTTGGTGCCTTTGTTGGGGAAGTTGTTTTTCGGCTTTGTGAAATCATGGCATCCTCTTTTGAATGGACAAAGACTGCCTCTTTCTTTCATAGGAGCCAGTATCTATTTATTGGCTAGCAGTTTTGCGGTAGTGATACCCCTTTGAATTGTGTCCTATTGTAGTGTGCTATAGTTTGAATTCGCAGTATCCCTTAGAGGCTCATTCTCCTACTTGGCATTGCTCTCAGGTAGCATTATAGAGGAATTGATCTGATAGTGGCGACTCATTCATTGATGATTCCTAGATGAATGACCTGTTGGGAAATGGTGGAAGTATTAAGAGTTACAACTAGTTGGAGGAGGTAGGTCTTGGAGGGGTGTAAAAATCTGGGCGTGGTTTGGACAGACAACACGAGGCCGATCTGGTTCCACAGGAAGGGGTTTATTTAGGGAGGGGAGCGGGAGAGAGGAGTGGGGGAAATGGCGGGGAAGCGAGGAGAAGAGAAAGAGAGAGAGGTTGGGGCAGTCTCAATTATTTAAGTGGGTGATGACATATAACTTCCAAAGTGCAGGTGAGTGAGACAGGTGAATTCTGGGAGTGGTTGCCTCAGTAACGATGCAGGAGTCGCCAGGCCCCTGAATATGAAGTCACTGGGTTCAGACTTATATTAACAAGGGGAGTACCCTGAAAGGACATATTTCGTCCATGAACACTTCCTCTTTCTCTCTCTGCTTCCAAAAATTTAACAACTTTAGCAAATGCTGTCTCAATGAGCGGTCCTTCGATGTGGTCCTGAAGTGATGGAGTCAAGTGATCCTGCATTAAATCCTCTGAAAGTACAAACCGGAACAAGCACTTTTCTCCCGTGATTGGTTGGTTATAGGGTTGGAGCTAACTCCCTTCCAGTCCTCAAGTAACTCCAGCCTTCTCCCTCCCCACCGTGCCTCAGCTGCAGAGACTCTGGGCAGACAGAAGGGTTTTTGTTGTAGTTGCCATATTGTAGCAATAAAAACTCCAAACAACCTCCTTGTCCTCTGTCTACTCCCAGCCTTGGAAAATCTTGGCTTTTGGGTCCAAAGGCTTTAGGTTTAGTCTCAGATGTCAAGTGACTCCTTCAACAAGGCTACGATTGTTGTATCTGAAAGCAGAAATAACAAAGATCAAGGTCTCACTTTCCTGTGGATGTCATTTCATTTGATTTTATAAATGCCTTTCATGACCCTTTTACAGGTGAGAAAAGAAGATTCTAAATTACAATTTGTTGAGCTCATACAAACTCCACTCACAGAAGCCGGAGTCAAATCCATAAGGGCTCAAGCTCAGTATTTCTGTGGCTCTCACTAATTCCAGAGTAGGTAGCTGCTGTTCAGATATCAACTGGTAACTTTTATTGAGGTTCTAAGTGCCAGAATCTGTGATCAAGACTTAATGCATCATTTTCTTACCAAAATTCATCAAGAACATAGTACCATTGGTTCCATTTTACGCACGAAGAATGTGCTTGAAGATCTAGATGCTCAGCTGGGGATCAAATCAAACAAGATCTATTGTGATCACTGGGCTATGCCCTTTTTCCAACAAGGAGGAGAGGGTATGGGTTCCACTGCTCTTCAAGTCTCCTAAGGACATGGTACTCTGTAGCAGATTAATTCCCCAGTGAATACAAGTCTAACTCCCACTGACATTTGCTTAAAGTGTTGTCGCTTTGGCAGAGATGTGGTGAGCACAGGTGGTAGCCTAGGAATGCAGGGCACATGTGACATATGTCCTGAGAACACAGTCTGAGAGTTCTCTGACATGAGGACACATCAGAAAGTGCAGGCTGAGCTGCTGCCTTGGACCAAGCTCTGTGGCTCAGTCTTTTTGAATGCAACTTCCTGTTGTAGACTTGGTCTATTGCTTGTATTATGTTAATTGTGTCTCGAAAATGATATGAGAATCTGCAAGTAAGATGCTGAGGGTCCCTCCCCCAGTTGGTTTTGATTGGTAAATAAACTTGCTGGCAGCTAATGGCTGGGCAGGGAGACAGAGGAGGGACTTTAGGATTCCTAGGTAAAGGAGGGAGGGAGGAGGAAAAAGATTTAGGTGCCATACTGAGAAAGGAGTAAAAAACGAAGCCTGAGAGGTACCGAAGAGAGAGCATAGCAGTCAAGTAAGAGCAGAGAAAGGGCAGCCGCAGGGCCCCTCCCCTACTGGGTCTAGGATAGCAAAGATGGAATATAGATTGTAGTAAGTGACAACTCAAAAATATTGGAAGGGGGTTGTTAACCACGTGAAAGTTTGGGAGTGGTCCAGCCATTGAGCTGTTTAAGGTATATTAAAATATAAGACTGTGTGTGTGTGTGTGTGTGTGTGTGTGTGTGTATGTGTGTGTGTGTGTGTGTGTGTGTGTGTGTGTGTGATGTATATTTAGGAACATAGAACATCGAGGCAGGTAGTGAATAACACATGGTGCCTTTTTGTCTCTCAAGGGAAAAACTCCAAAGTGGAGTTTGAGGATTACTCTTAAGACTTGTAAAAAAATGGAAATTCCAGTGATTAAAGATTGAGACCAATAAGGACTGGGGATAAAAACTAGCTCAAAGACCGAGATGTGAGACCTGAAACACTGAAACTGCTAGAAGAACATGTAGGCAGTGCCTATGTGATGGAGGAATAGGAGAGGACTTTCTGAATGGACTCCATTTGCCTAGGACTTAAGGCCAACAATTTACAAGTGGAGTCTCCTAAAACTAAAAAGCTTCTGCACAGCTAAAGAGATAAGAGTGAAGAGAAAGACCACAGAATTGGAGAAAACATCTGCTAGCTATACACCTGACAAAGGATTAGTGTTCAGAATATACAAAGAACTAAGCCACAAAGAAACAAAATACCACAAATCACTAAAAACAAACAAACAAAAAAATAGGCTATAGATCTGAACAAAAAGTTCTCAAAAGAAGAAATCAAAGTGACTAAAAAGTAACTCAAAAAATGTTCACCGTTCCCCAAATTAGAGATATAAAAATCAGAACAACTTTGACATGTCATCTTACTTCAGTCAGATTGGCAAAAATAAAACTATCAGCACAAAGTACTGGAGAGGAAAGGAAAGGGAACAGTTGTTCACTGTTGATGGGAATGCAGACTGGTTCGGCCACTCTGGAAATCATTCTCAAAAGGCTGAAAGTAAAGCTACCAAATACTATACCGCTCCTTGGCATATACCTACTCTAGAGATACTTTTCCCAGCTGTGTTCACTAGTACCCTCTTCACAGAGGCTAGGAAGCAGAAGCAATCTAAACATCCTTTAACTGATGGATGGATAATGGAAGTATGGTATATATACACCATGGGATACTATTCTGCAGTAAACAAAATAAAAACCATGAAACAGAACTAGAAAAGATTATACTGAGTGAGGTAACTTGAACCCAGAAAGATAAATGTTTCATGTTCTCTCTCTCCGTGCTTCCCAGCTCCACATCCCTACATGTGAGTACATAGCCTGGAGCAACTGCAGGACCAGGAACATAAGAAGGGACGGGGCGGGGGAGCACTAGAGGGGAGAATAACATGATACAAGTCATATGAATGGGGGATAGTAAGGGACCTTAAATTAGGAAGGAGAGAGGTTAACACAGAAGAAGAAGGAGAAGGGAGTGTAAAATAACAGCAAGAGTATCTGAAAAAGCCATAAAAATTATATTATTATTTATTAACATACGACTGTACATGACATAAGTCTGTGTAGACTTATACATATATAGTTTAAGTGAAATTTTTCCACTTGGGAGGACAATGCTTTTCATGAGAGCCATGGATTAGCTGACAAAACCCCAATAACAAGCATGACAAGCTCCCTTTAGAGTTGTTGGTCAGGGGAAGTCCAAGAGTCTCCCAAAACATTACAGGCTATAACTGTTGACCTTTGGTTGTCTCTTAGAAGTGGAGGTAGGTCCCTATTGCTGAAGACCCCATGCGCTTTGAACACAGAATCCCGAGATCCTGAGCCGAATCTGACCTTGAAAGTGTCCCGGGGAATAGCTTTCATGGTACTGGAAGGTGCCTTGGTGACTGCACTGGTGTTTATTTGTTTATGTTGTCATTTAATAGAAGCTAGAGTCATCTTGGACGAAGGAACCTCAACAGAGAACGCTTTCATCCAACTGACTGCCCTTTAGGTAAGTGCTCTTTAGGTGGCCCTGAGTTGTATAAGAAAGCAAGGTGAGCAAGCCAGGAGGAGCAAGCCAATAAGCAGTTTTTGTTTCAGTTACTGCCTCCAGGTTCATGCCTTGAGCTCCTGCCCTGACTCCCTTTCATCCTAAACTGAAGGTGAAACAAGCCCTACTCCCACTCCCCAAAGTTGCTCATGATTGGTGGTATTCATCACAGCAACAGAAACCAAAGTAGGACAGTGACCAAATCCTGTCAGGAGCCAAAAACTTGGATGGGAAGCCTCCAGCTCTGCACCCCTCAAACTTCTATGCCTTTTTGTTGCACCCCTCCCCCAGTTTCTTAAACATTTTAAACCTCTGTCATGGATAGACTTGCCATATTTTTCTAGGGCCATCTTTTTGCATCATTAGGACTAAGGTTCTTTCTGAAGCTGGACCTCTGTCTTCTAAGTGCCCGCGACCACATGGATTACCCTGTTTTATTGAGATCTTGGCCCTGGACTCCCTCTCCATTAGTCCCCTCACTTCTCTCTCCAGATCCTGTAATCCAGTTTATTCACAATCCTTTCCACACTCCTGTCCTACACAAGCATCCCTCTGGTATCCACTTGAATCTGACCACCCGCTTCTTCCATGGCTACATGTCTGAAATCACACAATATACTTTTTAGATATAGAACAGATTATCCTAAATTGCAGGACCATGGTAAGCTGAGTCCTGAACTGAAGAAATAACTTTGCTGTCACTGACCATCTGGCCCCAGAATCCTTCCCTCAAGAACACTGCAGGGAGGTGGGGGTGGGGGTAGTTCTGTATGTTTTGCTTATCAGGTGAAGGGAAATTCCTCCCGAGGGCATGGATAGCTGGTTGCAAACTCTCTCCCTTGCATCTCCATTAAGCAAGGAAATTTAGTTACAAGAAGACAGTGAAAATCAAACACTATCCTCAGGTTTCTTCATCTCTCCTGAAAGTCGTTTACTCTTCCTCAATGCTGCCTACAGCTCCCTGTTCCTGCTCCCACATGAGCTGCAGCTGCCTGGACTGCCTGTTCCTCTTACCTTCAAACTTTCCCCATGTTCTCAGTTGCCAGATTCTCTCAGGTATTGTGCATCCTTGAATCTAAATTTGCAAAGAATCTTAGCAGATTCTTTCTCCTGTGTCCCAGGCCCCATGCTGCTCTGACTGCCCAGGAACTTTGCATAATCAATAACTTTTTCTTGTTCTGGGCTCTTTCTCACGGGTTGAAATAAGCTCAAGTTTTGCCCACTAGAAAAATAAATCTTCAGTATCTCCTTTCTCTTCTTGAAATTCAGTGTTAAGTTGTTGGAGTTTTAAAATAGTTTCTTCGTGCTTGCATTTCCTTTATGTGCAGAATGTAAAGGACTTCTATCATCAGATTAGGTTTTGAAAGGACTGAGATACAGCTAGGTGGAAACCCTGTAAGGACGTGCCTGCCGTTCTTGTTATTTTCAGTTTTCTGGCATATGAGCTAGTGAATGCTGCCCTGTGGTGTTGTTTGCATGTTCCTCCTCAGTTTTCCCACCTCCTACTTCTTTCTCAGCCCACTCCAATCTGGCTTCCTCCCCTGAGGCTCTGCCTCTGACCTCTGTGTTGTTGGATGTAATGGACGTCTTTCAGTTGCCAACCAATTGGTTTCCTTGGCTTCTTCATCTCCATATACTTTTTGCTTGTTTAACTGTTCCTTTTGGGTTCCTTTTCAGTTTTTCATCCAAAACCACAGTGGTGATATATCTCTATTGCCCACTGGATTGTTACTGAGAAGCACTTGGGAGACAACTAAGGCAAACCGCACCTATGGGCATGTTTGTGGGGGTTTTTCCGGAGTAACACCTGCCCTGAGAAGGTGGCGCCACTTCATGCCTGGCTGCCTATTGGGAGCCTGGAGCACCCCCATTAGTACACGCATTCTCTGTATTTGCCCCCTGGCTGCCACACCTTCCCCACCATGATGGGTGAAAAATCCAATGAAGCCATGAGCTGAATAAACCTTTAAACTCCTAAACTTCTTTATGTCAAGTGTCCTGTCATAATGACCAGAAACCTGGTTCAGCTCATCATTATTTGTTGTCTCACACATTCTCATAGCCTCTATCTGTTGGTGTCTTCCAGAGTTCAGTCTGGACTCTCCTGGTCCCAATCTCCACAGGCTTCCAACAGCCTCACACATCTCCAAAACGTAAGCCACTAGAATTCCAAAACCATCTCAGGCCTTTCTTCCAAACATCAAACTTACATATTCAACAGCTTTGGCACATCTCCAGTTAAATATACTTTAAAGATGTCTTACGTGGAGTGAGGTTAGAGTTAAACGTGAGGTTTTCTACTCAAACCATCCTTCCTCAATCTTTGTAGTCTTAAGAAATGGTACCACCACCCACATTGTTTAAGTCAATAATGAGTCAAGTGTTAATCCTTCCCAACCTTGGATTCAAACAACCTGAGTCCTTCTGATTCATTTTCTTAACTTTTTCTCAAACATATTCTCTTCCATCCGTTCCCCATGACAGCACGCTAACTTAGGTCATGGTTATATCTTGTCCAAAATACTTCAAATAGTCTCTGAATCAATTGGGGACTAGCTTTAAGAAATAGACACCACTTTACCTTCTGCGTAAAGGGATTTAATCCAGGAAATAAGCTTGTGAGACAGGAAGGCTGTGTGAGGGCTAAGGTTCTTAATGATACCCCAAACAAAGCCACAGAAGAGGTCTGGCAGCAGAACTGATAGCCTGCCAGAACGATGCTTTTAAAAGCACAAAATCGATGCTGAAATTCTCCTTAACTTTCATCAGTGTTTCTCATTAAAACTACGTTCAAAACTCCTCTGCACTGCCCTGAGCGTTGTGTTTACCTTGTGCTCACTGTGAGCCCAGCCTGAGCCGAGTGATCTTTCCCAGTTATTTCACTTAATCCTCAGAATAACTTTGGGAGTTAGGTACATTATGGTAGTTTCACAGATGAGTCAGCTATGATTTAGAGATGTTAATTTGCCCAGGGTCAGCCACTTAGGAGACAAGGTAGTGAGACTTCCTGACTCCCCAGCCATTCTCTCAGCATTGCTCTGTTACTACCTCTGACTCTGCAGAGTCTGCTAATGTCTCCAGCATCTTTTCTTTCCACTTTCTTTCTTATTCCCCCTTGTGTTCTGGAAGTGCTTTCTTTTGCCTATAAACTTCCACATTGGTTGCTTTCCTGGTTTTTCTCTTAATTTTTAAAAATTTTACATTGTGTATGTCTATGTGCTGTGGGCATGCCTGTTGCCCAAGGAGGCCAGAAGATGGTAACAGATCCACGGAACTAGAGTTACAAATGGTTGTGAGCTTCCATGTAGGTTCTGGGCATCAAATTCAGGCTCCCAGAAGAGCGGTGAGGCTCCTAGCTACTGAGCCATCTCCCCAGCACTTCCTCTTTTTCCCTAGCTATATACAATTATCCTTTGGAGAAACTACATGCTATTTCTCTTTTTCTGAGGGAGCTTCCTCTTGACCAGGCTATCTCTTGATCCATCTCACTGTTCTATGTGCTCTCCACTGCATTTAACACGCATGGGATACCAACTACATTCTTTAATGTGGTCCCGTGAAGATGCGTAGAGGCAGCTGTATCTTCTGTTTTCATTCTCCCTCACTGTATTGAGAAGTTAGTCATTATGACAGAATGCTTGCCATAAACAACATGAAATAAGAAGATTTTGGTCTACGTTTGTTGGCCCTGTTGACTCTTTAAAAATTAATTATTTTTTTTATGTATTCGCTTTACAACATGCTCACTGCCCCCACCCCAATCACCTCCTCCCACAACCCTTCCCCTACCCTCCAACTCCTTCTCCTCTAAGCAGGTGGGGACTCCCTTGGGTGTGCCCCAACCCTGGCACATCAAGTCTGAGGCCAGAAAGGCAGCCCAGCTAGAAGAACACTTCCCATGTACAGGCAATAGCTTTTGAGATAGCTCGTGCCCTTCTCCAGTTGTTCAGAACCAAGCTGCACATCTGCTACATATGTGCAGGGAGGCCTAGGTCCAGCCCTCAAGGCTGTAAACTTCTGGTTTCTTTGAGAAGTCAGTTATGTCAAATGATGTTTTGCTGGGGCACACAGGTGAAAGGATGTTTTGCCAAAGCAGACGCATGAAAGGATACATGATGTTAAGATGGACTATAAATATAACCCAACAGACAGTGGATGACACTGGATGTTATTGGTATGCCTTGACATTCCTTACTGGTCGTTGTTTGTCAAGACTTCAGAGAAAGAAATGAAGCAGAAAACTTCTGGTGGTGTTCTGGTGGCATCTTGCTGCTTCTGAAGATTCGGGCCAGTTGGCAGAGTGAAGTGAAAGTCTCTGGCTATGTCACCTGATACAGACTCACATGGAGTTTTGCTGAGGCAAGGCCAGTGGGAGAGTGGTGTGTGTAGGAAGTATGAATAACAATCAGTGGTCAATGATGGTGTGCTTGCATAGCTAGCTTTGCAATGCTTCCTTGGTCTTGCATTTTCATCTTTGCTGATCTTTACTTCATTGAGAGAGCCATGACAGAGAACTTCTTTTGGTGTCCCTACTAGTCCTAGTCATTCCTGCTGACTCTGCCAGTTTGGCATAGGCCTGGCTGTTTCTGCTGGGTTATGCCACTGCTGCTGATTCATGTTTGTTATCCTGACTCTACTGAACTGGACTGCTGGTGCCCTGACATTTGGAGATGAAACAGCGTTTGTGAGTAAGTAGATCACGATGCTGCTGCTGATTTGTGTGAACCCAACTGCTGATATTCTGACAACACAGACTGAATTGCTCCAAAGAACTATTTCTTAACAGGTCCACTTCCCCCATATCCTAATAAGCTTTCTTTTCCACTACCTCTGATGGGTGGAGGGCTGGAAGGTAGGTTAAAGCATTTAAGAACCCTTATTAAAAGTAAGTTTTGAAAAATCTAAGCCTATTCAGCCCTTGTATGTTCTTTGATTGGTGGTTCAATCTCTGAGAGTTCCCAAGGGTCCAGGTTAGTAGTTGTTGATCTTCCTGTAGAGTTCCTATCCCCTTCAGGGCCCACAACATTTCCTTCTATTCTTCCATAAAGTCCCCAGGCTCCATCCACTGTTTGGCTGTGGGTGTCTGCATCTGTCTGAGTCAGCTGCTGGGTGGAACCTCTCAGAGGTCAGCCATGTTAGACTCCTTTTTACAAGAAAAACAGAGTATCATTGATAGTGTAAGGGACTGGTTCTTGTCCATAAGATGGGTATCAAGTTGGGTGGGTTTTTGGCTGGCCATTTTCTCAGTCTCCACTCCATCTCCTGCATTTCTTGAAGACAGGATAAATTTTGGGTGGAATGTTTTGTGGGTGAGTTGGTGTTTCTATCACTCCATTGGGTTTCCTGCCTGTCTATAAGAGATAGGCTCTTCAGGTTCTATATCCCCAATCCTGTGAATCACAGGTAAGGACATCCTCATTGAGTCTTGGGTGCCTTTCTTATCCCAGGTCTCTGTCTCATCCTGGAGATGCCCCCTCCATCCCCATCCTTGTCAGTTGCAGATTTCCATTCATTCTCATGGCCATCTGGCCGTCCCTCCTGTCCATGCTGGTGAGAATATGGAGCAAGGGGAACACTCCTCCATTTCTGGTGAGAGTGCAAACTTGTATAACCACCTTAGAAATCACATAAATGTGGGTGTGTTCATGTGAGTTATACGCACATGAATATGTGTGTTCATGTAAAGGCATATGGATATGAACGTGTGTGTCCGTGTGAGTTACACATACATGAATGTGTATATGTATGTCCATGTTAAGGTATATGCGTATGAATGTGGGTGTGTCCGCGTGAGTTATACATACATGAGTGTGTATGTGTGTGTCCATGTGAGGGTATATGCATATATTTATCAGGTGAAGTTTAGAAATCCATTATCTAAAACAGGGTGACAAAAAATACAAAAATGATCTCAACACAAACTGTGGGCAGGAGTGATGAAGGCGTAAGGAGTGAGCTCACAGGCCTCCTGGAGGCCTACTGTGAACATGGTGCAAAGCACGCTGGGTCAGAGGAGCATGAGGAGGGTTAGAAATGGGAAGTGGCAGGATTGGATCTGCAGACACAACCTGCTTCCACTCCACATCTACCTTAAAGCAGGGCTCAGTTTCTCAAAAAACTCTGGAAGTAAAACCTAGATCACAACGCTATATCCAGGAGGGCAGCAGTTTGTAGGTCACAGTTGGAGGACAAATTTCTTACCTATCCCTTTAAACATTGCTGTTCAACCCCAAAAGTCCCCCTCTGACACTCCCTTTTTCTCTGTATACCCTCTCCACAGCCTCGTAGCACAGACCTGGTCTCCTGTTCGTACCTGGCTATGTTCTGTATTTCGCCCTCTTCTCTTTAGGCAGAGAAGTATGGTGTGCCTGCTCCATTCTGACCCAGCCCCTGCTCAGAAGACACATCTTTGAAATTTTCCCACCCTAGAAGGCAGAGAAGATTGGTAATACAGCAAGTATGTTACGGGTTAAAAACAAAGAAACCTTTGCTGCTGATAGTCCTCTATTCCTGACATTGTGAATTTCCATACCAAGAACCGTGCTTGATGATTCAAGTCACTTTCTTCTGTGATGTGGAGAGGGTGCCCTCCATTCTATCCCTTGTACCAAGCCATGGAACGTGTGCCCTGGGAGTCAGGTAAAGACCTTCAAAGAGAAATGTGAAATGAAGCATAGGAAGAAGCCAGGTAAAGGCCCACCCCGTCCTCCCACATTCCCATTCTCCCTGGCTGGCTGGCACTACTGTTGTGGTTGGTAGACATATCCAGCAAGGTTAAGCAGAGCCAGGATGTTGTAGGACCAGTACTGCAAGGCAGCATGCTTCAGTGGGCAGAGCCCCAGGAAAAGCTGGACCTTCATGGCCACATCCAGCAGAATGCAGATGTTGCTGTGATAAAACCCAGACAAAAAGCAACAATTCCAGGCTACTGTAAATCTTAGCAGTGAATTCAAGATGGCGGGAACTAAAAACAGGGAGTCATACCACATCTCCAAAGAAGAGCAGAGAGCAATGGGGGTGCGCCTGCGCGGTGCCCAGTTGGTGTGCGCCTGCCCGGTGCTCAGTTAGTTTTCTCTATTCTTGTACAGTCCATGTGCCTCAAAGCAGCTAACAGTGCCACGCACTCTCAGGTTGAGTCTTTCTGCGTCAAGAAAGGAAATCAAAACAATCCCACCTCAGACATGCCCACAGACCAACTTGGTATCAACAGCCCCTCACTGAGGCTCTCTCTTTCCAGGTGATTTTAAGTGGTGTCAAGTTGAGCAATTAAAACAACCATCACAATAGCCAGTGGTGCAGCATTTCAGAGTAAGAATTTGCACATGAGATGGTTGGGTGGTGCTGCTACCTGTCTTGGAATACAGGAGAGTCAGAAGCTCCCATGGGTTCCTGTGAGGCAGACTGACATAGTCTATTGTGATGGCAGAGTCCTAGTCAGGAAGAAAGGACATCCAAGATGGACCTTCATTAACAGGGGTAATGTCAGTTACTAGTTCAGCTCAGCCATTCAACAGTAATGACTGGAGAAGAACAGCATGTGGGCCAAATGACATGGCCTCCATACCAAGAGGTCTCAGCAGTTTTCTGTATCCAGAAGCATGAGGAAAGAAGAGAAAGATGTAATGTTTGCCTAATATACAGTTTTTGAGTCAAAGGAGAGTCAAGTAGTTCCTTTTGGGATGTACATTACTTATTTAACAAAATTAACGTGATTCTTATGTCTTACCCTCCCCCGTCTACAGTCTGTGCTCAGCTGAGAAGGCTGGGATGGCTGTGGGTCTAGTAGTCCCAGAGCTGCAGTGGGGACTAAGGACCAGCACTTAAGGGATGCCTAAGCCATTGTGGTCCACCCCAGTAGCTGTATTGTCTCGCAGTGACTCAGGGGGAGGCTGTAGTGGAGCACACCTCTGGTTTTACCTGAATAATGCCGTTATTAATGCAACAGCACAAGCCTTCAGATCCCCCTGATAGCTGCTGCCATAGCTGAAGGCTATGAGGAACTGCCAAACCACATGACTACTTCCGGCCATGAACCTGAGCCTAGCACGGTCAGCGGCAAGCATATGCAGCACTAAGCAGGCCAAGGACACCGGCAGGATGATGTGAGCATTTCAGAAGGGTGTCAGTTCACGTTTCACAAATGAGAAGCTGACCTGGAGCCAAGGTACAAGAGGGAAGAAGTCAGGTGGTGGTTGTCTTCACACCTCAGCAGAGATCGCTGTGGTCTTTAAAGGAGAGCAGGTGATGGGAGGTGAGGGAGGAGAGCTGGTGGGAGGGGCCAAGCTGTGGAAGAGCCGAACTGCTGGGGCCACAGCTTAGACAGGTTGCTTCAGCTGTTTAAGTACTAAGGTCTACCACGCAAGGTGATTATCTTGAGACCTAAATTCTGCTGATTCAATTGGTCTTATTTAGATTTTCAAATTATTCCTGACAAGATAATAAGTCTCTTTCAAAACATTAAATCGAATAAATCTCCTGGCTGGAGGTCTCTAGCTCGATTTAATTTTCTGCAGAGTGTCTAAGGATCTAATGAGAAATCAAAATGAAAGGGCTTAATTGGAATATTCCCTCAATTCCCCAACACAGATCCCGTGCTAGGAAACGTGGAAAGGAGCTTGGAGCAGCATGTCCCTCCCATTTTTGCAGAGTAAGTCCCACCCCTGACCTTTAGATCGCCTTGGTAAACGGCACAGTCTATAAACAGCAAAGCATTAATTATAGAGCTTGATTTCTGCTTGTTTCTGCCACCAGTTTTAATACACTCCCCAGTGGGTCTTTTTCTATTTAAGCTGGATGCTGTGTTTTCAGTTGAACTGTATGGATAGAGACAATCCGATATGGGTCTGCGGGGCTCTTATTCTGTGGACTTTAGAGGGGCCAGTACTGAGCTCACAGTCTCGTAGCAAAGTTCACCCAGACTCTTCATCCTCCCTGCAGGAGCTTTTCCTAGGGAGTTTTCCCTCAGCCACCATCCTTATGTACCCTTTGCTGAGTACTCAGGAGGTACCAGGCCCTTTGCTAGGTCTCTTACCTGTGTGCTCATTTAATCCAGTGGTTCTTAACCTGTGGGTCATGACCCCTTTGGCACACCTCTCTCCAAAAATATTTGCATTACAATTTAAAATGTAGCAAAACTAGTCATGGAATAACAGCAAAAATAATTTTTATGACAACATGAAAAACTGTATTAAAGGGTCTCAGCATTAGGAAGGTTGAGAACCATCAATTTATCTCCCCATGGCATCCAAGTGAAGTGGGTGCAATGATTGTCTTCTCATACAGGTGAGCTGGTAGGCTCAGAGGGACCACCTATCTGAGGTCATATACTTAGTAAGGCGGAGGCAGGGATTTGACTCTTGATGCAACCCCCTAGACCTCACTCTCTAGGAAGAGTTCATTCAAGTACTTTTAATGAATAAGATCCCAGGACAGTGTGATACAAACAGATCAACCACTAAGCCGCAGGTCCACAGGCACTAACTCATCTATTACTGTGAGGACTTTTCACAAGGCAGAGTCAGGAGGAAGTACAGTTGTCATTGTTTCCTGGGAAATGGGATATAACTCCCTCTCCAAAGAAGCTGCTGTCACCCATACTGGGAAAGAGACTGACTCAACAGAAACTAGTTTCATGCTTCTAGCATGACAAGAGAAAAAAATAGCCATTCTTGGCAGAGATCCCATCTCATTAGAGATAATAATGGTCACATTAGTGGTCCTGGGACAAATTCAGAGAGTACATTCCTGGAGATGCAAGCCAAAACCACAGCACCTGTCCCAGGCTTGCTACCTGGGCTACAGCTTTGCTTCTCAATGACAGCTGCTCCTGTGTCTTGAGATTATGGTCATCTCAGATTAAAGGTAAAGACCTCTTAGACCTGCTTGGAAAGGTAAAGTTGAGTACAAGTTGGCTCTTGTCCATCGCTTCCTGAGTTTTACCACTGGCACTAAAGACATTGTACCAAGAGGAAGCTCTGGCCACTCTCTTCCAGATTGACTATCAGTATAAGGAGTCCCCTGCTTTTGAGTGCACAGAAAGAGTATGAAGAAGAAGGTTCAGGTTCTGAGTCAGCTCTGGCCACTTGACCCAAAGATCGCAAGCTAAGTAATGGTGAGAAGGCAGGAAAGGAGCCCAAAGCCATGTGCTGGGAAGACAGAAAGGAGGCAAGTCAGTAGCCCACCTTCAGAACGTGACATGAGGCTCTGGTATAAATAGAGGAGAAACTGGGGCAGGCAGAGAATGAGAGACTTGTGTAATTAAGTCTCCTTGGTCAAGGCTAGGTCTGATTGACCATTACCTCTGCTCTGGTTCTACAAGGTGGCTTTACGAAGTCCTTACTCCTTCAAGGGACAATCTGGTTCCCGTGAGATGGTTCTTTCAACTTAGGTGATCCAAAGGCTTTGCTATTCCAAGGTGACTACAGGCTTAGGAGAATGCTGCTCACTCTGTCTGTGAAGAAGCAAGGAACAGGATCAAGGTCTTCTGCCCTGCCCACATTGAACTCCTTTCCTTGGGTCAGACTCCGGTTAGGTCTGCATGTAGACATGAGATTCATCTAAGACAAACCTGCCTATAACTGTGTGATGGCCCATCTGTGTCATCACCTTCAAGCTGAAGGTAGAACGGAACGGATAAGAGCTTTCACAGTGAGCGGTTCTGGATCACCACAAATGTGCACGCTTTTAATATTAGCACTTCAGAAGCAGAGGCAGGAGGATCTCTGGGAGTTCCAGGCTAGCTTGGTCTATATAGTGAGTTTCAGGCCAATGAGAACTACAAAGGGAGACTCTGTCTTGAAAAACAAAAATAAAAAATGAAAACAAAACAAACAAACGAAAATCCCAAAAGAAACAAACAGAGAGAGATTGAGAAAGAGATTGAGAGATTTACTGGGGAGCCTAGAGTTTAAAGTCTTTAAAGCCTTCCTTGGCCGGCCTAGTTAATACTTTGGAATATCATCTGGAGCAATAAGAGAAGTGAAAATTCTTGTTAACATCCCAGTAAACAGGTATGCTGTGTGGGTGGGGCTTGATTGTCTTGGGATCCAGATAATGGCTAGTTCAAACTCCAGTGAATCATTTATTTGCAAAAGATGTATTAGCTTATACCAAAAAACTAAACATACACTGTTTATTAAATCAGTACTCAAAGGATGGAAACAGCATCAGAAGGAGGCCAACTGAAAGATACTAATATAGAAACCCTGATTGCAGAAGTCTGAAGTTACCCAAGCTTCCTGACATACTGAAGTATGTACTTTCTAGCACTGTGGCACTTGATAGTTTTGTTGAGCTAGGTTTTTATCATGGTGCCCAGGTTGATGTTGAATTTCTGGTCCTTCTGCCTTAGCCTCCTAAGTGCTAGGATTATAGACATGTTCCACCATGCCCATCAGCATCTGATTTTGAAAGCATACCAGATCTGGTAGTGAGTATAAGAAGCACAGTTTTGAGTAAGCATTGGAGAAATCAGGATTGTCAATCAACTGAAGGAGTGAATGACTTCTGGAATACCAGAGTAAAAGGTGGTCAGTAAACCTGGAGTGTCTTTGCTGTTTAGGAGCTGGCCTTCACTAGATTGCCCCAGTATCCTGAGAATTGTTTGGGCCCTAATCCTGCAGTGAGTGGAACACACCCCGATGAAAGAGGCCTCATGTACTTTGTATCCTCCACCAATAGAATCTGTCTTTGTGTTCACAATAGATCCTTCTCTAGGCTCTAGCCCAGAACTATGTTTATCAGCCAGTAGAATTCATTCTTATTGTAAATGTCACAGGTCACAAGTTCTACTATGTTTACACATATAAGGAAAATAAACCACAAGATCAGTCTCTGGAAGGCTATGACCCAATGTCTGCAAAAATTGCAGTGCCTAGAAGTTTACTCTTCACCTCCTCTCACAGATCATGTCGTGTCTCTCCCCCAGGCCCCACCCTGCTAGTGAGAATTCTGGGATTTTGGCTCCATAGAAAAACACAGAAGGGCTGGAGAGATGGCTCAGCGGTTAAGAGCACTGACTGCTCTTCCAGAGGTCCTGAGTTCAAATCCCAGCAACCACATGGTGGCTCACAACCATCCGTAATGAGATTGGATGCCCTCTTCTGGTGTGTCTGAAGACAGCTACAGTGTACTCATAAATAAAATAAATAAATAAATCTTTAAAAAAAAAAGAAAAACACAGAAAATTTATATGAACATGTTTTTGCTTTAATCTCAGGGGTGGGATTATGGGGGTGTTTCAGCTGTCCCCAGAAGCTGACTGTGATTTGGCTCATGCTCTGGCAGGGGCATGGTTTTGCCAGCTGTGGATAGTGGATAGTTTCTATGATTGTGTGATGCTTGGAATTCTGAGAACTCTTCAGAGGGGATATAAATGCTAGGGCCCTAAGAGGGGTGTGCGTGTGTGTGTGTGTGTGTGTATGTGAAAGTACACACATGTTTGTTTGTTTGTTGTTTGTTTGTTGTTAAGTAGTCATGTGCAAAGAAGAAAAACTAGATATCTTGATGGTAAAGATCAAACTTGCCCCAAGGAACTCTTTCATGCCCCAAATCAGCAGGAAGTACTCTAATGGTAACTTTGCCCCCGTTCCGACCAGATTTTCTCAGGAATCTCTTTCCTTTCTATCCCTTTTTCCTCTCTTATCTAGTGTTAGGTGTTGAAAGGGTGGAGATAAAAATGTGGAGAAGGATAGAAGAAAGAAGAACCTGCACACCCCAGTCTTCCTCCCCTCTCTGTTCTTTCCCTCTTCCACCAGATTCCATGCCATCCTCTCATTGACTTACCCTTCTGTATGAGCATTGTATATACACTGGACCACTTGAAACAATGTAACTGTTAAGTATAGCCCCACCTACTGCACTCACCTCTCCTCTCCAAAACTGAGCGAGAAATCAGAGCAAATGCTATCCCAAGACCATGGACAAGAATTCACTAATGGAGAATAAATTATTGAAAGTTCAGGTTACAGTGGGGAATTAAAATATCTAATATTCCAATAAAACAAAAATAATTTAGCAGGCAGAATTGGGAGATGAGAAGAAAAGGAGATAAGATGACAGGGCAGGCCTATCATGTGGGGAGTGGAGGGACTCTAGCCAGCCCCAGCCTGGCAAGCATGGCTCTGCCAGGTTCTGCCCTTCTCCCAGTTCCCTCTTCCCTGCTAAAAAGAGATACATTATATACTTAAAGCTAGCCACCAAGGTCTATTCTCTTATTTGGCCAGTTCTTCCTCCTGAGGCTGACTAGGTCCAGCTATCAAAGTATAAAAGTCCAGCAATCAAAAGTCCCCTTTGGCTCACCTAATTAACATGCCCAATCAAAATTATATACCTCATCCTAATATGGAGTTTTCCCATTTACCTTTGTGAATCACCATTTTCTATCTGTCTCCCCTCTATCCAGAGGCAGTCCTTTGTCCTCTGGGACCAATAATCCTGTCCCCTTCTGTTCCTTTCCCCTTTTCCCTTGCCCTCTGTCTCTTGTCTTTGTCTCTTATTCCTTGCCCTTTGACCCTTTGGGGCAAATAAATTTCTTTTGTGCTGAGAACTTGGTTTTGGGAGTTCTTAGCCCATACCAATCTCTTCCAGGGAGAGTCAACACACTAGAAACTGAAGTAAGAAGCAAATGAATTAAACTAACCTTTAAGGTTTTTCTAGCGTACTCTCTTGACAGTATAGGAACACCTTGGAAACAGTATTTGTCACTGAGAAAGTATTTACTAGAAGTTGAAGAATTTAAGATTTTATCAAATTTTTTCTTCTGTTTGTTTCATACATAATTAAATTTTTTTCAAAGTACATTTAGTTCTGTTCTTACAGGAACATTTCTTTTGCCCAGTAGGTGTTCACAGGGATGTCTGGAACCATGTTTGCTGAGTACTGATACCAGACTTCACCATGGGACTTGTACTTGCTATGTCAATATTTGTGTTTTTCTGTCTTGTTTGCACATTTAGCCACAAATGTGGGCTGTACTTACATACTAAAATTTTTGGTCAGAGACTAGGGACCACAGATAGCTTCAAGAGGCGTCCTAAATTGTACTTAGGCTTTTATGACTCATATGTGCCCGCCCATACTTTTCCTTGGGAAGCATGTGTGCTTTGACTGAGTTATCTGAAGGTTTTCTGACTCCAGCTTGTAGTCCTGTACCTTCTGCTCTTCTCTGGTCATGTGTCCTGTGTTGTCATGTGTCCTTCCCCCCTTTTCTCCTAAGCCTCTGTCCAATCACATAGCTACTCTGGACTATTGGTTAGATGCCAAGCATTATCCTTGAATCCTCACACGACTTTGAAAATTAGACCTCTGCACATCTATTCTCTCTCTCTCTCTCTCTCTCCATGTGTGTGTGTGTGTGTGTGTGTGTGTGTGTGTGTGAGAGAGAGAGAGAGAGAGAGAGAGAGAGAGAGAGAGAGAGAGAGATATGGGTGTCAGGTGTGCTCATTGTCACACAGAAAGAGAGATAGGATGTAAGCCAGCTCAGCCTGAGTCCAAAGTACTCACTTGCTTGGCTGCTTTATGCTGCCTGATCAAATCTCTAAGTCTTAGCCTTAAGTTATGCATATAAACTAAAAACATAACTTATATTAATAGCATTTTTCACATATTACAGACACAAAACATGGAAGCACAGTTTCTAATCCTGTGGTGGTTTGTGTCATCTTGCAACCACTCATGTTTAGGAATCTTTTGGACTGGGCTTGTGCTCATCACCAAAGCATGAAAATCTAGCTGGGGAGCCAAAGGCCAAGACACCCAACAGAATATAATTCAGCAAAAAAAAAAAAAAACTTGAAAGGTATTAAAAAGAGACATGGAAAGGCAAAGAGCAAGGAGGAAGGACAGAAGGAGAGGAAGTGATGTAGAACAAGAAGAAAGGGAAGAAAGCACGTAGAGGTAAGGATGAGAGGGTCTAATGTCCTGCACACATTTTTATTTGAAGCTGCCAGTATTATATACAGCTCAGGGGATTCCTGATCATGCTGATACTCTAATTCTCATCTGCAGCCTGGATTTGTCAATGACACATCAAGATCAGAATTGCTACCTACCACTTCTTCATTTTAATTTATGATTTAGAAATTTTGAAAGGGCAGAGACAACTATGGTAATGGAATGTGCTTGCCCAGGGCATTTGCCTGGCTTATTCTCAAGACAGCCTCCAATCAAGCATGGGCAATTTTTTCTCTCTCAGTTTTCAGAAGCTTGACTGTGTACCTGGCACAATGCAGTGTTGGTGATAGGTGCTTATTGTGTTTAACTTGGAACCTCCATTTATAAATTGCCATTCATCTTACTAGAAGGAAATAGGTCAATGCTACTTTGAGCCCATATCCTATAAGAACTAAAAATGTTTCAAAATATGTTACTCAATAATCCATAAATTGAGGGATGCAATTTAAACATGTCTTAATCACTGTTCTCTTGCCTTGAAGACACAGCATGATTATTGCAACTCCTACAAAATAAAGTATTTAATTGGGACTTCAAGTTTCAGATGTTTAGTCCATCATCGTGTTCGTGAACATGATGGTACAAGAACAGGCTTGGTACAGGAGGAGTAGCTCGGAGTCCTACATCCAGAACTGCAAGAAAGAAACTATGGAGTTGGAATGGGCTTTTTGAAACCTCAAAGCCAACCGCCAGTGACATATATCTTCTAGTAAGGCCACGCCTCCTAATCCTTCCAAATACTTCCACTTCTTTGTGATCAAGTATTCAAATCTATAAGCCCATGTGGCCATTCTCATTCAAACCATCACACCCCACTCTCTTCCCCTCATAGGCTTGTAGCATTATCATTATAGAAAACTCATTTAGTCCCTGTTCAAAAGTCTCCATAGTCTAACAAAGTCTCAATACTGTTTAAAAGTCCAAAGTTCAAAGTATCTTCTGAAGCTCAAGACACTCTCTTAGCTAAACCCTTATAAAATAAAAAAGCAAATTATGTACTTCCAAAGTGAAATGGCACAGATCATACATTGCCATTCAAAAATGGAAGAAAGGGACCATAGTGAGGAAATACTGGACCAAAGCAAGACCAAAACCCAGAAAGGCAAACTTCAGTCTCTGTGTCTTCATGTCTGGTGTCAAAGCACTCTTCATATTTCAAACTCCTTTCATCTTTGTTGTTTGCAGCACACTTCTTTCTCTTGGACTAGTTCCACACCCAATCTGCAGATCTCCTTGGACTGAATCCCACGACATCTTCAATACCTTGGGATTTCCAATAAAATACAGACTTCACTTTCATAACTTTATGCAATGGCCTCTCTAGTCTTCCATGTAGGGGCACTCCTAATACATGTCTAGCCTCAGTGGATTTCCTTAGCTGTGGAGGAAGAGTTCACAACCCTTTCTTTATATCTTTGATTCTAAAGCTGGAACCATATGGCTGAAGCTGCCTAGTTCTTCTACTTCCTGGGGACTGGAACTTGGTCCCTAATTCAAATACATTTCACAGGCTTTCTGGTTTTGATGGTTTCATTTATTACTTAAGAGCTTTGTTTATCCTTTCACAAATTGAAAGATTTAGCTAGATGGGGTCTTGCCCTGAGGCCACCACTCCTTTATTCCACTTAGCATCAGGTTTTTCTTTAAATTTTTATTTCCTTAAGCAGTGAACTTAGCTCCTACACTTCCTGGTACTCCTTTTTTCCTCAAACTATATATTTTGCATGTTTTCATTGCCCATTTGCTCCTTCTCATTATAGATATGCATAAGAGTGGCCACTAATAACCATGCGACATGGTCAATACTAGGTTGTCTTGAAATCTCTTCTGCCAATACCAATAATCCAAAACTCTTCTATTTAGTCTAGAGCAGAATTTTTGGACAAGGGCAAAAAGCAGCCATACTTATGCCAAACTGTCACAAGAATGGTCTCTAGCCCATTTACTAGTATTCTTTCCCTCTGAAACTTCTTGTGCTGGGCCCCTATAGTTCAAATTGTACTCAACACTGTCTCCTTGCTTCTAATAGGATGGCTTATTCAGTCCTGATGAACACATTAAACTGCTTTCCTAATTCGAAGTTTCAGAGTCCGTATTCTGCCAACAAGCAGCATGGTCAGGCCTGTCACAGAAATATCCTGCTCCTAATACCAACTTCTGTCCTAGTATCTGTTCTGTTGCTATAAAGAGATACCATGACCACAGTAACTCTTATTCAAAGCAAAACATTTAATTGAGATTTGCTTATAGTTTCAGGAGTTTAGTCCATTATTATAGCAGAGAGTATGGTGACACCCAGGAAGTAGCTGGGGAAGTAGCTGAGAGTATCTGAATCTGCAAACAGTAGGAAGAGAAAGACTCTGGGCTTAGAATGGGCTTTTTAAAATCTCATAGCCAACCACCAGTGACTTACTACCTCCAGCAAGGCCATACCTCTTAATCTTTTCTAATAATATCACTTCCTGGTGAGCAAGTATTCAAATCTATGATTCTATGGGAGCCTTTCTCATGCAAATAACCACAAAAAGTCATCTAGCTCAGTCTCCAAGGTATGAATTTCCTGCTTAAAAACAAAGTCAATTCAGCTAGTTATGGAAGTACATGCCTGTAATCTCTGTATTAGGGAGGTAATAAAAGGAGAGAATTTTAGTCTAGCCTAGGTTCCACAGAAGACCTTACCTCAAATAAAAAGTAACAACAGGCCCTCTCAGTTCATCTTTTGGGAGAGTTTCATCTTCTTTATCTGTGTAAGTGAGAAGACAGAACAAACTGAAGTCTATACTCACTGTGGTTCTAACATCTAGAGCAAGTGGGAGTAGCAATAAGCAGCTCGCTCTGGTGTATCATCAGGAATATTACATAAGGAAGAGAAGTATGACATTCTTCCTTCCTCCAAATACCAACATAGAAGTGCTAACCCTAATTTGAAACATTGAGAGGAAATGTGGGCAAATCTGGAAGCTATGCTTAGATATGCCAGCAATACAAACACTTCCATTTCTTTCAGAATGATGATGGACTAATTATAGGCATTGGTTTTATCACCCTGCTCACCAAATGTGTAACCTTGATGGAAGTGTGAAGTTCCCAGAAAAAATGTAGGAGAGAAGTAGGCAGATGTCCTTAGTCTTCTCCATTACTCAAAATGGCAAGTCCTTACCCAAATCCATTTCTTGAAAGTCATAAGGATGGTCAAAGCAAAAAAAAAAAAAAACAAACAAACAAAAAAAAAAAACAAAAACCTACCTTAGGCTCTAATCAAATGAACATTAGCATACTTAGATTCACACATTCTCTCCCATCTTCAAGAATAAGCAATGCCAACCGATGCAGAAGCAGGTTTAGTGACCCAAGAAAGGACATCTATTCAAGGCCTATATGCCTGGAAGGTGTGCCATACTGCAGGTTCTCAGAGTGAAGGACTTGTCAATAGTCCCCTGCAACATCACTTAAACCACAAAAGCCTTATGTGGGGAGGACTCACACATAAGAATGCAGTGTCCCCAGTGATGGGGACTTGGGAATGCTGGCATTCTTTGGGAAAAGACAAGAGGAAGTTAAAAGACTTGGCTGCTGATAGCAAGGATTATATGAACAAACATTCTGTAGTCTGTTTCCAGCCAGACCCTTATTAGTAAACTTACTTCTAATATTATTTATTCAGCCCACAAATGTTTTCTGAGCATCCACTTTTTGCCAACTACTGTTCCAGATTATAGGGACATATTAGTGAATAAAATATACAACATTTGCCATCACTGAATTCCCTAAAGGAAAAAAGACAGCAATTGAAGAGCTATGCAAGTAAGAAAACAAAGCTACATGACACCTTCTCTTCAGTGCACTGGAGAGAATGAACAAGGAAGGAGATATTCTAGTGAGTCCTGTAGTCTAGTCAGAGAATGTAGTGAATATGAAGGTAGATTGGATACTGACCAAGGCAGCTCAGTCAATCAACAGGGCATCAAGAGAGGGAGTAAGGATTAAAGAAAGAAAAAACAATTAGACAACAGTATAACATGTGCCAAAGCTGAAGTGGTTTTATCTTTTTCAGTCTGTTTTATATTCTAGGTACATACAAAGAATATGGTCAGTCCTAAAGCATAAACAGAGTAGTTAAGGAACAAATAAAACATAAACAAAGGTGCCAAGATTACTGATTGCAGGGTCTTAACAAGTCCCATCAAGATACAAAAAACACATTCTTCAGTTGTATTTATCTTGAGCCTACTTCCTTGTCCTAGCCCAATGTCAAATTCTTGCCAAACTCCTGGAAGGTGGCACTAAGAGTTCTCTACAGGATGTAAGGTCAACTCAGGAGTAGAAGCATTACAGTGCCTAGGCATTGAGGTAGGCACAGTAGAGGAACACTGAAGGGTTGAGGATACAGCTCAGTATTGAGCCCTTGCCCAACACCCGAAGAGCTCCAGCACACACACACACACACACACACACACACACACACACTCACAAAGGGGGAGGAGTTAGGAAGAAAAGGCTACTTAGCTGGTAAAATGACAAGTTTGAATAGAAAAGAACTGGGCATGTGAGTGGAAGTCTCTAAACTACAAAAGCCAGTTAAGAACAGAAGACAGGGAGCAGGAGACAAGCTATGAAGCAGCATGCTCCCAAGGTCACTAGCAGCAATGGGCCAAGGCTTCCAAAGAAAGCAAACCCATAGAACTCAGGAGGTCGCCTGAAAACTACCACCACCAGGAAGAGGCGAGAGCCTTGTGAATGAAGAAATTCAGTATTTCCCTCAAAATTGAGAGGAGGGGGCAGGGACACTGAGGTATTTCCACTGGAGAAAGACTTGATTTGGTGTTTTCTAGAGATAACTCAGGTTATATGTGGTGGGAATTCACTAATAAAAGGAGACAGGATGAGAGTGTCTTAGCATGGCAAGGAATGTAAAAGCAGCATAGAGGATTGATCCTGTAAGATACTATCTTCATCCAGCACAAAATAAGCAAAGCTCAGCAATGAGTTCCTTGAGGATATAGACTACCTGGAGATGTCATTTGAAAGGAAACAAGAGATGTGATCTCCAGGATAGTGGTGCTCTGTAAGAAGAGGCAAGCATGTGGAGTATGGCATACAGATCCTCCCTCATCGGGTTAGTCTATCCTTTGTTGGGTGTTGGATGATCGGTTTGGGGGTGTTCAATATGTGAATATGTATCAAATACTACATTTAAAAAGAATAGAAGGATGGACTGTTTCAGTTCTCAGGGGAGGGATCACCACAGTCTACTGTGCATATCCCAGGAGGTCTGAAATGCCGCCCACTGCCCACCAGTCACACAGCACAAGACCAGCAAACTTTTGTTTACTAAAATAAACTTTCACAGAGTTAAGCGGCCAGATATACTAAATATAAGCTCATAATGGTTATTAAAATTTCAACTCCCTGGTGATTGTTTGTTTACACATCATCTGTTTCCCCAAATTTAGAAGATCCAGACATCACAGGGAGACAAAGCAACTGGTCCAAGATCATATGGCAACCTGAGAGCTGACCAGAGTCAGGACTTCTCAAGTCAGCACGTGCTCTCCACTCTCTCGACGTCCCTCAAACACCGAACAAACATCGTTATCTTGAATGCCATCCTGCTCCACACCCAAACACTGTTTCAGCTCTGTTATATTTTCACAGCAACCTTTTACTCACTGAAGTCCTTGTTTGTTGCACATATACATTTGAGCCTGTGTATATGTGAGTGTTTGCATATGTGTACATGTGTCCTTGAGTATGTGTGTGCATTTCTGTGTGCTTGTGCATGTGTGTATACATGTGCATGTGTTAGTGTGGGTACACGTATATGTGTGCATGTGTGTGTGAGTGTATATGAGTGTGAGTGTGTGTGTGTATGTCTGAGTGTATGTATGCGTGTATGAGTGTGTGTGTGTGTGTATAAATGCTGAGTGGAGAGTTGCAAAGTCAGACCTTTGAGACCTCTGAGTCTTGATGACTGTCCAGGTAGGAGCCTGAGAAATGAGTATCAGGAAGCATTATGAAATACCATATTCCAATTTCAGTGCTGACATAGGCTGAAACTGGCAGAAACACGTCAGTATTTATAGTAGAGGATCTTTCTAGAGACCTGAGGCACTTAGTAGGTTATTTCTTCAATGGTAAATCTTGGTAATATTTGCTGAGCATTGTTGCACTGCAAGCCCTTTTTATAGGTGTGGTCTTGTTTAATCTGCATGGGAATAATTACTTGTCCTGTTTTGTATTAATAAGGGAAGAAAGTGAGGTTAAGAAAATGAAGTGATTTGTCCTAAGTCACATAATTATTGGGACAGAGAAGTGATGGAGACAAAGAAGTTGATCTAGATTTCAGTCTAAATGCTCTCACCTTCCCCCAGCCATAGTCTTGGCCAACCTCAGTGCACCTTTGCTTCAAGTCCATTAAAGGCACCCTGACGACATGCAAATGGAGTGAAACTAAAGATGAGTTTATCTTCACGTGGCTTTGATAACTGAATGTTTTTGAGGTGACTGAAGTCAGACTCCATCCAGAGGCTCTGACCTATGTCCCTTGGAGAACTTTGTCTTCCCCTGAGCTGACTGGAGAAAACCCTCATGCGCAGGACCTGACAGAGGAGAGTGGGAGCCCAACCAGCAGATACGGAAGACACAGCAGAACACCGGAAACCTCTGAAAAAACTAAGACACTAGAAAAATTCTGCTGAAGATTTATATTCTGTTTAACTCCATTAGGACTTAAGGTAGCTAAAAAAAAAAAGTCTACTTTTAAAGTAAAAGAAATAGGATTATTGGATTTTGAAATTGAGAGCCATAAAATTTAGAACAATTTTGTATAAAACTTCAACTTTTTTAAAATTTCAAAATAAAAGAGTCAGATGGTCTTAAGTAAATTCAAATCTCAAAAAAAAAAAGTAGACAAAGGTCTCTCTTTGCTGAATGCCTGCAAAGTGCCATACGCAGGAGACTCGCTGAGACACCTACTCTAAAGCTGACACCCTGACTCTGCTTTCGGCAAGGGGAGGGGACTAAGTCTTCCAGGTTCCTAGATCTCACTCCATGTCCAGTAAACCGTGTATTGTCATGTCTGTACCTGCACGTGAGCTCCATACTTCGCCAGCTCTGTAAGGCATTTCTTTTTCACTTCCACCCTTTGCACTACATTTCTTCTCCCACTCTTCATAAGGTCTTTTGGCAAGAACAACTATCTGCTACTTTTGTTATTTTCTGTGGTCCCAAGTCAGCAGTGGCTTAGTGTAATGGCTGAGACTTGTGTTTAAACTCCAAATCTAACAACACTGAATAGGTTGCTTGTTCTTTCCTTTGTCTGTAAAATAAGAGTTAAATGGATGTAAAGCACATAACGGAGTGCTGAGAACATACAGGTATTCATTATGCAGTGAATTATGCACTATGCAGTATTCATTGGCTTTATTTATTTGCCAGTATATAGAACTGACTGGGAGAAAGGCTTGGGGCCTGACACACAGCTGAAGCCCTTTGATGGATGACACTCCAATCCATGCCCCTCTGAGTTCATAGATACTATTTCTTCCTTTTCAAGATAAGAAGCTGAAGCCTTCTTTCATCCACACCACCACTACAGCTCCTCTTCATCTGATTTGAGCATCCATTACCATCTCATTGAAACGCCACTTAGACAAGGTCTCGAGTGTAGAGCTGCAGAGGGAGCTAGGAGTAGGCTGGGGTAGAGGACTGCCCCATTAGCATTCAAACCATAATAGAGACCATTATCTTGGCAGCAAAATACCCCAGCAGTAGTGATGGGAGGAAATGGGAGTGGGTTGCCAAAGCAACAGAGAAACTTGAGCAGTGCTGTTTCCATGGCAACAGAGGGCCTGCATGGGAGGGCTTTCTCAGTTCCAGCACTGGTTAGATTCTCAACAGTACCAGTGACTCATCGGGTAGATTGCGTTGCAAAGGGCAATTTAGTGAGAGGTTTCACTTAAGAAGTTAGGCCAGCATGAAACCTACAGCAGAAATCTAAACTCTTCAAGATGGAGCCTGGACCTGTCTGTTAGGAATCAGTATTCTCTTGGCTGCTGGCCAGTTCATTACCTCTCAAAGCCGTTAGGCCTTATTTATGGTTTGAAAACTCAAGGAGGCCCTGCCTGAGCAAAATCTCCGTATGGAAATCCGACTCACAAGGTACAGAATAACTTCAGGGGCAGGCCACTGCCTGAGCTGTTTCTTCTTTTTTCCTCAATTTTAATTTTATCAAAGCAATACATTCACATAATTAAAAAGTCAATTAGAGCCTATAATGAAACACATAAGGCCCTGCACATAACAGTGCCCCTCTTCCCTGATTCTCCAGGCAGTCACTGTAGTGACTTGGGCTGTATGTCCCCTCTTTACATTGGTGTTTTCAAATGTTTCCACTTTAAATACAATTTCTTTGCACTTAACAATTAAGTAGAGGGATCCCCCTCTTACCCCCTTCTCAAACTCATCTTCAAGACGTGATACAGAAACTTTTGAATATGTAATGTTTATAAAGTACAGTGTTTTTAATGTTATGGGATGTACCAGCATTGTCTGGCTGCCGTGAAATCGTGTCTTTTGAGCAGAGGGCTAGAGGCTTCCTTATTTGACAGCAGGCTCATTTTAGAATAATTAATTTCTGTTAACATGTATTAATTGCACATATTGATGCGATTCAGTGTGCTATTTCAGTATATGAATAAAGTGAGTGCTGACCAAAGTTAGCCTCCCTTTATTCAGCCCTTCCCAAGCCTTCTCCATAAATAGTCAGCCCAACTCCCTTAGCTTCCTTCATGAGACAATGTGTGCTCTGTCTCTCTGCTTGGATTATTTCACTTAACGTAATGTGTTCTAGTTCCATCCATCTTATTACCAATGACAGGATTTCATTCTTTTTATGGCTGAACACACACACGCACACACACACACACACACACACACCACTCCACTTGTTGATACTGCTTTTTCTTTATTCATTTGTTGTTGGGTATCTAGGCTATTTCAACCTTAGCTATGACAAACAGTACAGCAATCCACATGGGCATGCAATGATATCTTTCGTAGATAGACTTCACTTGCTTTAGATGTACACTCAGGAGTGGGATAGGCAGGTGATTCAGTAGATATAGTTTTAGCTTGTAGGTTCCCAATTTATATTCCCACCAACCATGCATGAAAGGTCCTTTTATCCACACCATCATTAGCATTTATGTTTGGCTTTTTAAATAGCTCCTGTAATTGGAGTGAGGTGACATATTGTAATTTCGATTCATTTATTTCTCCAACAGGGAGATAACTTGCCTAGTTCTTTTGCTTTCAATTTTAAAAAATATTTTATTTATGTATGTATTTACAGTGAGCATCTGTACATGTGTGTGTGCATGCATGTGTGTGTGTGTGTGCATGAGTGTGTGTGCATGAGTGTACTCGTATGTGCTTGTGTATATGGAATTTTTTTGTCAAGTTTCTGAATTCCTTACATATTCTGGATATTAACTCTGTATCAGATGAGTAGCTGGCAAAAGTTTCGATCCACTGTCTGTCTCGGTTCCTTCCCTCTGTGGCTTGCTTCCTTTGCTGTGCGGAAGGTTTGAGCTTGGTGTAACCCCATTCACTTATCTCCCACGTTGTTTCCTGTAATCCTAGAGACAAATGAACAATTTCATCACCTCTACCAATATCTGAAAGTGTTCCCCGTGTTCTCATGGTTTACATTTAGGTCTTTGATGCATTTTGAGTTGACTTTTGTAGGCTGAGAGATTGGGATAAAGTTTCAATCTTCTGCACATGGATATCTGGTTTTCTAAGTGCCACTGGCAGAGTCTGCCCTTTCTACAACGAGCCCTTTGACATCTTTGTTAAAGACACTGTGCTATAAGAGATACAGACTTCCATACATCCCTGGATCTGCTTTGCCATGGCCAGCCTGCCAGGCAGTGTCCATCTTTTCTCTTCTGTCCTTCAGACTGACTCTAGTCCCTTTGTTCTCAGCCTGTTGTCACTTGCTCCCCTCCAGCAGAGCTGGTTCCTGGGGTCCTGAGGCTTCATTGCAAGCACTTGGCTTCTCTTTTCCTCTTACCCTCAGCTGTACACTAGGATTCAGGTTACAGATGTCTGCTGAGGTTGTGTGGAACTGTGTGCTGCATTCTTCTCTGGGGGTGATTTAATACAAGGGGGTAGATAGGATTTTTGCCTTCCTCACTCTAAGTATTTTTTGACTATCTTGGCTACTTCATTAAAGTGACTTTGCAAAGAGGCTGCATTACATAAATTACATACATATTTTCATATTTAATTTTAAATGGTGACTATTTAGACTACCCAGAGAACAATTCCATTTGAAAAATATTGAATGTTTAAAATTTTTGTGTCCCAGTACATTAGCGTCAAAGTCAGATGGTTTTACCTTTTGAAAGAGCAAGCCACTTATGAGACTTATCTCCAAATAATAATTCATGAAAGCCATCATTAGGACTGTTATTACTCTGTTGCATATGCTTATAAAATATGAAAATTTACCTAAATGTCCCACAGGGCACATAATATGGGAATACAATAGAGTAATCTGTGACATAAGAGAGGCAAAGGACAAAGCAGGCTCGGTGCTGTGCAGAAAACATCCACTGTAATGTTTATGTCACAAACCTTCACCTACAGCAGGATAGTAAAGATAAGGATATTCCTGACTCATCTTAGAGATGCTATTAAAGGTAACCCTCAGAGTATGCACAAGAATTAAAAGAGAGTATGCCTTATCTTGTACAGTAAGTGTGCAATAAATGTTATCTTCTGCTGTCACTGTTGTTTTTGTATAGTAATGTGTATGTGTCTGTACGTGGATGCATGTGCACTTGTGCATGTGTGTGTGTGTGTGTGAGTGCATGTGTGCGCATGTGCACTTGTGCATGTGTGTGTGTGTGTGTGTGTGTGTGTGTGTGTGAGTGCATATGTGTGTAAAAGTTATGGAATTACATGCATCCTTTCATTTTTTAATCTCCATTTTTCTTTTCCCTGTATTCCTTTTTAATAAATAAAATCAAGATGTAGGAAAAGTTACCTCCACAATGAAACAGACATGCTTTTACTTTAGCACTTTTTATTTGTTTGCTTGTTAATTTGAGACAGGGTTTCACTATCTATCCGTGGCTGACTTGGAACTCACTTTGTAAACCAGGCTGACTTCAAACTCACAGATCTCCACTTGCCTCTGCCTCCCGAGTGATTGGATTAAAAGCCTGTGTCACCGCAACAGGCTATCAAAGAATTCTGCTGAGTGTTGAAGTCCCTCAGGCTAAGTTGGTTTAGAGCAGCATTGTCACCTTCAAAGTCAAGAATGCTGATTCTTATCTTCCATTCCAAGTCTTCAGGATCAGAAACTCTGGAATGGGGACCAGCAATAGCTTGTCTGATTGTTTCATTTTTTCTTTCTTTTAAACAAAAGAAAACAATCCTCCCAGGGCTTTCTGGTGTTGCTAGATGGTTCTCAGTCTTGGGTACACACCAGAATCATTTAGTAGCACAACTGGCTATCTCAGACTCCTTGGTCAGTGTCCAGGGGTTGGTTATTTTGGAAGGTCACCAGGGATGCTAAGCGTAGCCTCCAGGGAGCACTTCAACTTTAAGGATTCTCTGCTGAGTGGACAGGTTGAATGGCCACAGCCGATGGCCTTCCAGGCAACCCTCCAGTTTTATCCTCCATTCCTGATTTCCACAGGGGTTTCTCATCCGTGGGCTTATGACTTCTAGTCAGGAGAGACAGAGAACAACTGATGGTGTAGGTCTTGGGGAAGTAAGGCAGAAGCAGAGATGGCACATTAACATAAACCAGTAGGACATCACATGGTTTCCTTCACACTTTAGACAATAGTCTTCTTGTATGCAGAGGTCTGGGCACACCGGGGCCCCAGGGAAACCTGGCTCTTTCTTAGCAGTCAGGCCAGGTACAGCTCTTATCTCCTTTCTCCTTTAATAATCGATATCCACCAGAAACGCAAACAACATTGTAAGATGTTCAGTTCTTATGTAGTTTCTGGGTTTCATTTTGTTGACTTGCTGACAAATTTCTATGAAGAACTGACAAAGAAATGCACACTCCTGGTTTATTTCATTCTCTCTTAGGTCTCTCATTTCTCACTGGCTCGCTTCTATCTCAGCCAACATAACATATTTTTATAATCCTCTTCAAATCCAGCTTTAGAATTCAGAGGGATAAGATAAATAAGAGGCAATAAAAGCCAATCAGTTATATTCTGCATTTGCCTTTTTTTATTGAATCCTTCATTTACTCAATCAGTAAGCATTTATTCCTTTCATTTTAAGAAATTTCTGCTGAGGATGTCTCGGCATCCTGGAGAAGCCACAGAAGAAGACAAACCATGTTGTTGCTGCTTTAAGAAATATATTCACTGCTGTGGGTAGACAAAGGAGAAACATGAGAGGCCTCGAAGATCAGCGTGTGATAAATGGCTGAGCTAAACACAATCGTGGGCTGGCTGGCACAAACAGTCCCAGCTTCCAGGCTGGGTATGTGGCTTCCATCCATGGCTCCTCAGGGTCCAGCTGCACTCTCAAGGTGGTAAATGGGGAAGTCCAGCTTCAAGGACTTCATCCCGGGCTCTGGGTTCTGCTGGGCAATTTGCCTAAGCTCCTTGTGTCTTCAGGGTAAATGGGGGTATAAGCATACTCAATGGGCTGCAGAGAAAAGCAAAAACACACAAAGCACACTGCCAGTGTTTAGCGCATCTTAATTACTGAACACTTCATGTCCTGGCACACGGAAGCCATTTCTCATTGTTAAGTGGCATCTTACTTCCATTTTAAAAGTAAGAAAACCACGTTCGAGAGAGTTTGTTATCGTTTTATCCTGGCACGGGCTATACCCCAGAACCTGTGTGCTTTCTGCTTCTTGCTTGCAAAATTAGATGCTAAAGGATTAGGAGGCATCTCAACAATTTGACATTTTATTTGTAGTATACAAATTCTTATCACACTCAAGATGGAATTCAACCAGCTTGGTTTTATTTACTTCTTGATTTCTAATAGAGAGATTGTAAGAAATACTACATTCCATCTTGGCTAATACAATACTCAGATTCATCATGGCCAGAAGTCCCATCCTGTGAGTTCTGGGCATCCTATGCTCTTCTCTCCCCTCCAGGCACATGTCCTCCCCTCCCTACCTCTTCCTTCTGCTCACTAAAATGTTTCTCTCCCCTTCCCTCTCTTCCCTGATTATTCTTTCCAATAGTCTGAGATCCAACCCAGCCCTTTCCCAGTGACCCCATCTCCTTTCAACTTCCCCTCTTTTACTCCCCAAAGCCCACAAAACCAGAGGGAAAGCTTGGAACTGTACTCAGCCCATTTACTCCACAAACCACCTTGGTTGTGTGACCCTTGCTTTTCGGGAGAAGAAACTTAGGCTCACAGAACTGAATGTGGTCCTGGTTCTCTCGCCTGTGCTGCACTTTAGATCCTGCCTGTTGTCTAGATCCACAGGACAGGTCCCACCTTAGCAATAACAAAGCAATCACACAGCAGTGCTGCACCAGTACAGAACTAGCTTCCGTCACAAGTGTAGCTGATAGCTGACAACTCACGTGGAGTCTGTGTTAGTTACCTTTGCCAACACTGAGGCTGACACTGAGAAACAAGGCAAGCAAACATTCGAGGGAAATGGTTGTTCATTTCATCGTTTTAGCTCCTGCTCATCTCCTCAGTACCATTGGGCAGACCATCATGGTGGTGGGAGTGCCCCGCAGAGACTGTTCCCTGTGTCTCAAGAGGCAGGGAGCAGAAAGAGAGCAAACTCTCACCATGCTCTCTCTTTTCTTTATTCTTCCATTCTGTCCAGGCCTGCAGCCCAAGGAGATGGTGCTGCCCTTATCAGGGTTAGTCTCTCTGGAAGCACCCTCAAAACACCCTCACCCCACACAAGAGTGCCTCACTCACCTCCTTGGTGATTGTAGATCAAGTCCCATTGACAGTGAGAAATAACCAGTGTAGCTGTCACTGTCACTACCACAAATACATTGGTGGCGAGCATGGTCCCTGGTGACCCTGTCTACAAACTGCCCTGAGTGAGCAGCTCCTTTCCTTGTTACTTCCACACAGAATCTGAGGGCTCACAGAGGCTTCTCTACTCCAGCTCTTAACTGGCATGGCTTTCTTCCAGATTCCATTCATTGTAACTGCTGATTTGAAAACACTCACTGTACTGCCTGCAACGTGTGTGATCACTGTTCAAGGTACACTGTTCAAGGGGCTGCAATACTATAGCAACAACTATGACAATAAAGAGACACTGCTCCAGTCCCTATGAAAGGAGTGAAGTAATGCAAGCGCCCCCATGTCCGTGATGGTGTATGTTGTGATCAACTGAATGCTCTCCCATCACCATCACACCGCCTGTCGTGATCAAGTGAAAGCTTTGGGAGCACTCACCGGGAGGATCTGCTAGTCTGGGGGGGAGGAGGTATTGGAAAACCTTCCCTGAAGAAATGATAATTGAACAGAAATCTGAGCGATAGTAAACAAGTAGGGAAGTGGAAGAAAAGAACAGAAAATATCATGAGCTTTGCTGAGGATTCAATCAACAACCAGACGCAAGGTGGGAAATGCGACTGGAGAGCCAGGCAGGGGCCAGGCCATGAATAGCCCTGCAGACATTTTAAGCATTCAGAGTTTTGCCTGTGATAGTTTTTTCTATGTAACTCAGATTGGCCTTAAGCTTGTTTATAGCCCAGGCTAGCCTTCAACCCATCCTCTTATGTCAATCTTACTAAATTTACAGGTAGGTTATAGGTGTGTACCACCATGCCTGGATCTAGGCTTTGGGTCCTCATAAGGTAAGTTGGGAAACTATTTTTAAGCAGAGGGAAACATCAGGTTTACATTTTAGAAAGCTCATAATGTAGGAAACAAAGTGGGGCCTCAAAGAAAGCAGATGAGTAGTCTTAGCTAGGAGACGACACAGGTCACTGGGCTGATGATGTGGCTCAGACAAGAGGTCCTGTGAGCTGGTCTCATGACAGAAGTTCAGCGACTAGTGATGCAAAGGGAGGGAGGTGGGATGATGACATATCAGAGAAGATGCCTGGATTCTTCTTAGAGATGGAAACCTGGAGGACAGCTTCTTGCTGGGGGGATGAGTTCAGAATTTATAATAGGCGGAGTTTGGGGAGACTTGAGCACACTTCAGGAAGATATGGGAAAGCCAGGTAGGCGTTTGGGTTTGAATTAGGGAACATGTGTGGCTTTTCAGATTTGTGAGCCATCTGCCTACAGGAAACAATTGAAATCATGGGCACAGAGAAGTTTCCTATGGAGGAAATAAACAGACTAGGGGCCAGGATCAAGTTCTACGATTTCTTAGTGTTTCATAGCCAGGAACTTATGTAAGAACAAAGACGATGGTCAGAGCACTAGGAAGAAACTCAGGGCAAGGACGACTTCCAACATGGTATTTACTGGTTGGCGTCTTAACCTGAGCTTTGGCATAAAGCCCTTCCAGGAGCGACAGAAATGGAGAGCTCTCAGCAGTTGTACTTCAGGAAAATGAAACCCAGGTATCCACGTTGCATTTTCCACTCAGCAAAAATAACCTTGGCCCTGATGTTCAGGTTCAGCACAAGCTGCTAAGGAAAAGTGGTCATTTGTCCAACTAAGCTACGCTAGCCTTCCAATCTGGCAGAGGAGAGGAAGAATTAGAACGTGTTGATGACAACCTTTGATCTAAGGGTCACAGCAAGAAAGGAAGCAATTATCTGCTGCTGCAATCAAACCACTGCATCAACTAGAGGTGGCAGACGCGCAGGTGGATGGAAGGTGCATCTAATGATGAGCCCCTCCGTTAGAAGATGAATCGGGGTTCTGAGAGCATCCCAGCTGTCTGCGGCAAGACCACTTTGTCCTTTCAAGTATGCTTTAAAGAGGCGGGAAAGGCTTCATTCTGCACCTGACATTAAAGCACCATTAAAGGATCCTGAATACATTCTGAAAGCCATGCGGTTCTGTGGCTGGCAGGAGCCGTGAACTCGTCCCATTACTTTTAGATGGAGAGAGAGAGAGAGACATAAAGAGAAGAACAAAGTCTTGTTTAAAGAACAGAAAAGCCATGGAATGAAAGAAGCAGAAGGTAATTCCTGAGGAATGGCAGCTTGAAAATAGCACACAGTATGCCCGGTGACTGAAGTCGTGATGCCTGTGCTCAGATACGTTGCTATATGAGACCGATACCCTCTTTCTCAAACTCCCAAGTCCAAGCAGTTGCTACCATCTTCGGGTGAGCAGGGGGTGACTTTTGGCCATGCTTTCTTTCTAGTGAGCTGGAGGCTCCACAGTTCATACCTGATTTACTCGGTCACTGGGCCTAACACTGCTTTTAGTCTTTGAATAGCTAATAAGTTCGCGCCCCATGATGCTGACTAATTTTATGTCAACTCGACACAAGCTGGAGTCATTTGTGAGGAGGTAATCCCAACTGAGAAAATGCCTCCATAAGATCAGGCTGGGGGCAAGTCTGTAGGGCATTTTCTTAGTTAGTGATGGATGTGAGAGAGTCCAGGCCATTGTATGAGGTGCTGCCCCTGGGCAGGTGGTCCTGGGTTCTATGAGAAAGCAGGCTGAGCAAGCCATGAGGAGCAAGCCAGTAAGCAGCACTCCTCCATGGCCTTTATATTACGATTTTCTCCAGGTCCCTACCCAGTTTGGCTTCCCTCCAGGGACTGTGATTCATGATATGTAAGCCAAACAGACTTTTTCCTCCCCAACTGCTTTTGGTCATGGTGTTTCGTCACAGCAAGAGAAATCCTAACTAGGATATCTGTCATGGAGGGAGGTCAGAGGTTCCATGGTGGCTGTGGAGGAGGCATGGAAAAGATGTAGGTTTCCACTAATCTTCCCAAGAACCTACAGATCAAACTCTACACACCTTCATTTTATAGGCAAGGAAACTGAGTCTGATGAAGATCAACCCGATTTAAGTCACGTGATGAGTAGGTGACCTAGTCAGCAGTGTCTAGCTCCCAAGTCCCTCCTCCTCACACGGTACTCCAGATGCATATGTGGTCATGAATGCAGTGTGCAACCGAGTGAGGAAGAATCCCAGTGGAAGGAAGGTACCTGCTCCTCCATCTCTGTGTCCTTTATAGGATATCACATCCTCGCCTGGTTACTTCCTGTTGGAAAGGACATATGGGGTCTTCCCACTGTGAAAGGGCCTTCTGCCAGATCCCGAGACAGAGGTTAGGCCCCTGGAGGAAGCTCAGTGAGCCATAGTTTTATTCCTGGATTATTGATGCCCACTGAGGGGCCAGGACAGGTATTTCACAGAGGTCAACTGTTACAGCAGCATAGCCCAGTGGTCTGCTGAGCTCTTCCTGCATAGTCTGTGCCCGTTCTCAGTCACCCTCGGCTCTGCAAAGCTCTGCTGTGTGTGCCAGTTTCTGTCATTCACAGTGTGTTCTCACTAAAGAGTGTACTGTGCAAAATAGTTCTTAATTTCCTTTATAAAATAAGGAGAAATAGGGAAGATATTTTAATGACCAATTTGAGGGCACTGGGATGTATTGGACCTTGGTGGGAGGGTTAACCTAGTAACCACAGTCGGAAACAGAGCACAACAGAAAGGACTGAAATCTTCATTTCTGGAAACTGCTCTTAAGTGGCTTCGGATCTTCCACTTTGGGCCTTCTGGAAGACTCACGAAACTCTCCCTTTTGAAGCCCACTTCCAATGCTTCGAAACCTAACTCACATCCAGAGACTGAGGAAAAGACAGCCACCTAGGAATTTGCACCCCTCTACTCAGAGGTCAATAGGTACCATGACAACCACAAAGGTACAGGATCTTGCATTTCTAGCCTTTGACAACTGGGCTTTTACTGGGTTTTTAGGTCAGATGTAAATAGTAACAAATAGCTGGACTCGGCTGCCTGGAGCTAGCACTGTTAGGTGGAAGACAGATATTCTTATCATTTCAGTGGAAACTGTCAAATATCCTCCCTGGAGGCTACCCAATTTACACATCCAGCAAAGATAAGTGATAATAAAGTGTGGACTTCCAGAGCCACGTGACTCGTATTCTTCACATCTGTAAGAAATCAAAGTTCATATATCATCTTCTGGAATTCACGATTTCAAAACCGTTGTCAAGGAAAAAAAGAATGAAAGAAAAGGCATCTGGAAAGTTGGGTGGGTTTCTCAGAGCACCCTTAACACCTTTCCTAATATTTTTGGCCCATTAATCATTTTGCTCTAAGTCCTAGTGGTAAATCGCGCTAATATTTGTGGCCAGGGCAAGTAAACAGTGGTGTCTGGTTAGACTTCATCTGTGCAACAAATACTGATGGAGATGCTTCTCCATGCAAAGCAACGCCGTCACAAAGACACAGCACCAGGAAGAAGCAGGCTGTACCAATGTTTCATGAGAGGTCAGGTTGCTTTTTCATGTTTGAAAACTGGGAGAAGCCCGGCATGGGCTCTGTACCTTGACGTCCAGAACAGTGAGAAAAAGGCTCTCTGTTATTTAAATTACCCACCCTACAGTGTTTACTTCTGAAATGCTTGAGCTATGTCAGTTCAGTAGGAATCCCCTATTGTTGATGCTTCCTCTCACAGATGTTCAGTTCACCGCCTCTGCCTGCCCCTTGGCTGTAAATCCCTACCTGTCCATGCTTTATTCTGAACTGAGCTCAACCTCCATCCCCTATTGCAACACCTGTTGCTATAGTCTTGAACATCCACTCTTACTGTTCTAACCAATGGTTAGAATAGTTTTCTTTTACAAGTATACATTAAAGGCATGGATCCTTGCGTAGCGCCTGCCTCGCCGATAAGGAAGCCACACACGATGAATTCTTTTGACACGCAGTTTATTACAGCTCTTCTAGGTTGCAGGCGAGAGGGCCCGAACTGCAGAAAGGCGGCTGCTTATATAGCCCCAAAAGTCCCAGCCCCCGGATCCTGGATGGTCAGTCAGTGCTCGGAACATGTCATGTCTAATCTGGATTGGTCCCTGGCGTAAGCCTAAATTAGCATGAAAGGCGTGCGTGGCTCGCGCATGCGCACTAGCATCCAGGCCTTCTGTGAGGAACCCGGAAGCAGTCGCTAACACCATCGCGTTACGGCGATTGCGGCTCCCAACAGATCCTTTGTCCCCTCCTGCTTTGAGCACCAACATCACATTACGGTTCTGGTTTTCTCGTGGTTATCTCTTCTGATTACATACTTGGGTAGGGAGGAATAGCAAGTCTGTGTGTCTTTGTTTCTCCAGCACTGAGCACAGCCTTGGCACACGTTTGTAGGCTTAGACTCGGGCCGTTGGCTGGTTATTCATGGAGGCTCCTTGGAGGATGCAAAGGGGTCAGGGAAGACAGGATCAGTGAGAAGCATAAACACACAGGACAGAGCAGAGTGGCATGTGGAAAAATGGCTCGCCGGGTGTCAGTTGGTATCTAGAAACAGGAACTGCTGAAGATGTAAGCAATTCTCTGCATATAAGCTGCAAGTCAGCTAAAAAGTGCATTTTTTTCTCTAAATTTTCTGATACCCAAGTTAAGAAAACGAGGGCACATAGTGCAGTATAGATACCCACTGCACCTACATACCCCAGTGTCTGAGAACTTCCCATCCACTTCGACAGCTCTCTATAATGCCTCTGTGAGAGGCTACAGATCCAAACCAGGTCCTGGCAGCTGTGCTGTGGATAAGAGACTGTTTAAGGCTGAAGGGATCTATTCCCAAAATGGCAAAGGGGCAGTTTTCAGAGAAAGGCCTGTGTTAGACAAACCCGCTGCACGTGCAAACTATAGCCATGTTAAGGAGACTAGCCTCAGCAGCATAAAGCATTTGTGCCAACTGAAATTGTGGTGGGCTTGGATTACTGAGATTGACTGTTCAGGCCAAGCAAGGTCAGACATATCATCTTTTAGGCAAAATAGAGTCTGTGCACAGCAATGTATTACTACTGGGGGTCTCGGCTCTCTGAGAGCATGTCCTATAGCCTGTCTAGAAATGGGTTCCTATTCATGAGGACTGAGATCAAGCCTAAAGCAATCCAGGGCTTAGCCAGAGACCATTTTTCTATGCAAAGAAATGCTGTTGCGTGTGGTTTAATGATCTGCCTCCTCTCATTAGCGTCTCCTTTCCTCCTGACAGGGGTGGGGGTGGGGACAGAAACCTTTCATGTCACCTGACTGCAATGGCAGGTGCATTTCCCAGACTCCATCTGTACCAACTAGCCTTGATTGCCACTCTGAGAAGTAGAGTGGACTTGGTTCATCTCAAAGGGCCCACACAGGGAAGTACAGCATCTGCCAGTATCCTGGATACTTCTCCTGGTGACTGAGTACCAAAGCATCCCCAAAGGTGGATGTGGGTGTACAAGGGGCTGGCTGGGCCTTCCCAGTCACCACCCCCATCCTGGAGCACCTTTCTGTGGGCACCACCCACGAGAGTCATCAGTGGTTCTTCTACCTCCCAAGCTTCTGTCACTCAAACTATCCTGGAAATCCTTGCTGTGTCATCCCCAACCCATTTTAAATCACAGTCATTTCTGTAATTATAGAACAAAGACTTAACTCCCTCATTTTACCCAAGTCAAAGTTTGCTTTGACGGAAGCACTAGTAACAACAAAGCTTAGGGCTTGAGTTTTTAAATGTTTTATTTACCTAGCATAGGTTGTATTAGCCCATATTATTAAATAAGAAGAGTGTGTCCTGAATGGATTTTGTATCCTACAGTGAGCCTACCCTTTGAGACTATCATACCTTAAATATTTCAGTAAAGAAAATAGCAATGATGGGCATACCTAGAGCCAGGCAGAGTTCAGATTCCCTTTCTAAGTTATCCAATCTCTGACAAGTCAAAACCTCTGTAAGTCTTGGCTTTTGCATCTCTGAAGGAAACTTGTTCAGTTTTCATTGGAGCAAGGGGATCAAATGAAAGACTCAAGGCTGTGTCATGCAAAAAGGGTTCCATTGTAATGACCCATGTGTTAAACCCTAGGTGGCATTGTTAGGAGAGGGAGCAGCCTTGAAGCAGCAAGGCCTAGAAGCTGGTTCTTAGTCATTAGGGATGCCTCTCAAAGGGGATTGTGGGTCCCATCTGTTCTCTTTCCTGTTTTACGTCTTGGTTTTGGGGACTTAGTTTGCTCTGCAGTCACTCCCACCATGATATCTACATCACCAGAGGTCACTGATGATTCCCTGGAACTCCCAAATTATAGCCAAAGTAAGCCCTACCTTTTTATGAACAGAATATCTCTGCTATTTTAGGACACTAGCAGGGAGTCAGCTGATACATATGCGTATACACAGAAGAAACCATCTCTGCAGCTTTCGAAGAGAACCAGGCTTCTGGGTGGGAACTTGGAGGAAGGAGCACAGGAATGGGAAGCTGTCATTTGGTACTGTGTGGGTTCTGCTTTCTTCCGCCCTCTCCCCCTTTCAGCTCCCAACATTAGATAGAGGGAATGAAAGAGTTCTCTGAATACAGACGGTGTTGGAAAGGGATCGACGTTATCTTTAGATTACTCCTGCTGATCAGAGGCACTGAGTTCCTTGGGGGCAAGTTTGGTCTTTACCATCAGGATCTCTAATTTCTTCCTCTCGTTTCTTCTTTGAGCACAACAACTTAACAAACTGTGACCAACAAGAACCGGCAACCAACCAACAACCTATAACCCACCCCTCCTCTCAAGACCCTAGCGTTTATATTCCCTTTGAAAAATTCCCAGAATCACAAATGTCACACAGTCCCAGAACCTACCAGCAGCTGGCAAAATTACACCCCAGCAAAAGAAGGAGACAAATCATAGCTGTGTGGACAATCTGAAGTAACCACACATCCCCATACCTGGGATTAAAAGGAAAGCATAGTCTTATAATATTTCTGTGTCTTAAAAAAACCCAAAATTCTAAAATTGTCACTACAAGGTCTAGTAGAGTAGTGAATGAACGTGCAGAGCAGATTTAAATATCAGTTCTGGTCTTTACTGGCTGGGTGACCTTGGGACAGTGTTCCAACCTCTCTGAGCTTCTGTTTCTCTACTTGCAAAAACTGTGCCAATAGTACCCCCAAAGGTCCTTTTGAGGTAAAGTACAGGGAGCTTGCCCTTCACAGACTTTCATCTGCTTGTATTCTACGACAGCAGTCACCTGTCATTAGCCGCTGTGGTTGTGACAAGTCTCATACATGCCTTGACAGAAGCTTCTATTCCAGGGATGTGACAGCTGAGCTGGCGACTGTGGAGGGACTCAGTGGGAAAACAGTCTCAGCCATCAACTCCATGAATTCTGACAGCAACGTGTCTAGCAATGAAAACACTCATCATTTCCCACAGGGGGAGAAGCATCTCACAGACCTCTGTAAATGAGAAATAAGTCATGCATGAAGAGAGTCATTCCAGGGAGATATTATTAAAATCCTGCCCTTTCTTCATATTAGAACAAAATAGACAGAAAAAAACTGATGCAGAGGGAAGAGATTCCACAGCTGCAGAACACCGAGTGGATGATTCTCTTTAGAGTTTGACCCTTTTCCCTCTCAATGCAGACCCTTAAAAGAGATGGCACGCATGCAATCTTCTCTCAGGGACACATTCACTTCTCTCCTCTCCTCTCCTCTCCTCTCCTCTCCTCTCCTCTCCTCTCCTCTCCTCTCCTCTCCTCTCCTCTCCTCTTCTTTTATCTTTTTCCTCTCTCTCTCTCTCTCTCTCTCTCTCTCTCTCTCTCTCTCTCTCTCTCTCTCTTTTTTTCTTTCCTAAAGCCACAGGGGTGATAGAAAAGGGATGAACCTCCTTGCTGCTGAAATGCAAATCTGGTCCCCTTGGATGCAGCCTGAAGGCTGCTGGGAAGGTGAACCCTCTTCAATGGAGATGGGCAACTGGACAAGAGCCCCTTTGAGATCTTGAGATTGAAATTCACATTTAAAACTGGACTGCCAATATAAATGCCAGCACAGGTAATCAGGCATCTTCGCCTACTCAATAGCCTCCATTGCTGTATCAGGATGCTGACACCAGGTAAAGAGATTAACTTAGCACTGTTTGGGGGTTCCAAAGTCAGGAGCCTCATGCAGAGGGGAGATTACATGGCAAGACATGAGGCTAGAGAGTGGGGAAAGGTTGATCCTTCCCTTTTATAATCACTTCCTAAGAATTTTGGGGCCACACAGTTAATTCCATCCTAAGGCGGCTCTCCTAATGACACATCCGTCTCCACCTTCCGCTATAACACCCAGCTTCCTACTTTCTGGACCTCACTGCCAACACTGGAACTGTCAGGGACACACCCAGTGAAAGAAAAGGTTTTGCAGCAAAAGAGAGTCTTGGAGATGGGGCCAGGGAATGCCACAAAAAGCCAACCATATAGCAGACCTGACACAAAGATTTATTGGTGGGTGATGTAGGGGATGATAAGGTCCAAAATGGCTGCCATTGGGTGGGGATGGAGAACAGAGGGAGACAGACAGGTTGTGGTGGTGGGCTTTATAGAGCGTATGGAGCATGCTGATAAGATGAGCGAGGGTGGTGATGGTGGAAAAGTGTTCCACTGGCCTTTGGTGATGACGGGTGAGTCACTGAAGGCAGGGAGAATTGTGTAGGGCCACACAATTCTGAAACCTGGTTCCAGAATGTGGGCAAAGGACTTCCGGCATTTCTCAGTACACCCACCATCTAGAGTGTCTCCAAAGCATGGCTAATTTAAATTCGTGAGAAGCACAGCTTGAGAGTGACCCTCGGTTCAAAGAGGGCTCCCACCCAGCCAACTCATTTTTAAAAATGGGCTCAGAATTGCCTGATCTTCCTCTCTTTCCCCAAAAGGAAAAAAGTGACATGTTTCATCACAATTTAAAAAAAGTTAAATGTTAAACTAGACAAACACACATACACACACATGCATGCACATGCATACATGAACACGTATACACTTGAACACACACACATGTATGCACACACATAAATATACATGCACTCATACACATGGACACAGACACTCCTACTCATGCACACATACATGAACACACACACAAACACATACATATGATACACGCATGCACGCACACACATATACATACACACATGTAAAAATGCACTCACACATACATGTGCATAGACATCTATGTGTGTAATAGAAATCGGTTTGACTTCTGACTTGACCTTTCTGCCCTTGGTCTACTGTCTTGTTTACTAGAATATTCCAGATCTTTCTGCTCCTGTCACCATACTGTGTTCTTAAGGAGGTCTGACTTGTAACTCACACACACGGTGCTGAAGGGCACCTGCCCCTATTTCATTAATGGAGGAAAGATTTACATCTACACCTGCCTGCCAACACTATAAATTTCCTCAAACTACTCAATTTCAGGGGAGAAACATTTTTCAATCTCAGATGAGTTTTTAGCCTGTATGCTCTCATCCCTGCCGACATAATCTACTGTGACACTGCCTGTTTGCTTGACAAATGACAAGACAGGGACTTGGCAGTGGAGGCAGGTTCTTAGCCACAGGCCTGACCTACTGCTTCCTGCAGGAGGCTCTGAGGTTGCCAGGGAGCTGAGCCACTGCTCTCATCCCTTGCCGCTTTCTTGATGCACAGCTCTCCCCAAGGTGAAGCTTTGTTCTTTTTACTATAAACTAAGCTGTGTTCTCCCATTTCCATCATTTAAACATGCAATCTTGAGATGGCTGCAGCCTCCCCAGAGGGTGATACATTTTGACATCCATATTTAGAGCTGATGTTAGGAGGATCTTGGCAAAATCATCTCTGACAGGCTATCCCTTCTGCACGAATGGCAGACAGTATTACAAACTGTCCACAGCCCCAGTTCTTTTCTTAATTGACAAAAATTGTGTACATTTATATACAATATGATGTTTTGCTATACATACATATTGTAGAAGAGCTAAATCCAGGTCATTACATATACATTACTTCATACAGTTTTGATGTACGTGGTGAGAACACTTGAAGCCTACTCTCGACGGTGTTCTTGTATGTCGTGTGGCATTATCAACAACAGTCATTGAATACAGCTCATCTCCTGAACTTGTTCCTCTCAGATGGAGTTCTGGTTCAGCTGTTCACAAAGACAATTCCACAGTGTGAGACCAGAGTAGGATCTAAGCTATTTAAAGTCCAGGCCTGAAAAATGGCAGCAAAATGGTGCTAATTAATATTAGCACCATCAACAGAGTCCTTGCTGGGATTAACTGAGAAAAATACAGATAATTTGTAGTTTTATGTGGGGAGCAAATATTGGCTTCGTTCTTTTCTTAAATATTATATCTATGTTTGCCTGTGTGCATATGTGTGCAGTGCCATCAGTGGCTAGAAAAGGGCTTTAGATCTTCCTGGAATGGGAATTACAGGCATTTGTGAGCCACTATGTGGGTGGTGGACATCAAACCCTAGTCTCTGCCAAGAGCAGAGAGGTCTCTCAATCCCAAGCTCCAGCTCCATCCCCTCTGTTTGTTGTGAGAAAACATTACTCTCAAGTCAATGGAAAAATAGAAATGGAAGAATTATATCTAACTGTAGACATTTTAAACATTTTGAAATTTGTTATTAGATTTGCAACTTCTCTTTTTTTTTACACTCCTATTGTATTTATCTAATAACTTTCTTATGTAGGACTCCAACATTTCTGTGGTGTATGTCATTCATCTTCACATGGAAGAACCTAATAGTATGCCCTTGAGTATATTCTACCTTCTCCTGGTTTCAGTTTGCTGGTCTGTGAAATGGGATAACTTAATGCCCCCAAGCCCAGGATCAGAGTGAGACAAAAGCCGCTACACTATGTTAAAGCACCCCTGAGAACAGAAAAGCTTCACACACACCAACACCGCATCCATGGATGCTCACTCAAGAGTTCCCAGGAGCCTTTGCCTTTTGCATGGAAATGACTTGAGGCTCTGCTTGTCAGCAGCTGAAGAAACCTCTATGATGGTGAGTCCTTCTGAGTGTCATGGCAGGCAGAGGGGCAGAGGGCCATGATCCCAGGCCCAGGATCAGTTAGATGGACTTCAGGGTCACATGGATACTTGGCTAAGGACTCTTACTGCCTTAATCTCTCACCCATCCTCAATTTCCCGCTATCCTCAAACCCCCCCATCTTGACTGTTCCTCACTATCTTATTAGTCATCCACGGCAGCCTCCTCTCTGGTCCCTGCTTCCCTCTCCCTCCCCCCCACCCTGAACTCTACACTCAAATTACCAGAGTCATTTTCTACCATAAGAATTGGGCCAGGTATCAATTGAGAAGCCTCCAGTAGCCTTCCATTTATATAGAGTAAGTACTAGGCCCTGCCATGGACCTCAAAGACCTGTCTGAAATGACCCCTGTTGAAATGATCTCTGCCTCAGTACCTGCAGCCACAGCCCATCAAGTGCTGACTGTAGTCCTGAACCAGGGAATCTGATGCCATCACATAGACAAGAAACGCAGCTTAAAGCAACAGTCTAGCTCCCCAGGGTCACACAATTAGGAAGCGATGATGTCAGGATTTAGATTTGAGCATCTCTTTTACATCGATCATTTTAAATGTTCTTCAAATATCCATATAACGATATGCTGGCCAACGCTTTATGTCTATGGTTTCCACTTCAATAGATTCAATCAACTGCAGGTCAAAACTGATATGAAAAAAAATATTTGCACTGCACACGTAGAGACATTTTTTTCTTGTTATTGTTCCCTAGACAATAAATACAGTGTAAACAACCATCAGTGTGGCACCTGTATTGTATTAGGTATTAAGAGTAATCAGAGATGATTTTTAAAAGCATGAGATTATGTGCTTAGCCTATAGGTAAGCATGCCCTCTTATAGAAGTATAAGTACTTCAGATTTGACATGTGTGGGGCCCCTGAAGTCGAGATCCTTGACACCTTGACACAGAGAGAAGACTACAAGACACTTCTGTTGTGATTTATAACAAGAAAGAGATCAGAGATATGTTTGGTGGAGGCGTGATAAGGTGTGGGGAAAGGGGGTGCTCCTGCAGGCCCATGCTGAGACATCCCTTATCCCTGAGGTACCAGCCACACGACTGTAGAGTATAGAATAGAGTTTATTCAGGGCGTAGGGAGGGGAGTTGAGGAAATAGTAGAGGCAGAAAAAGGCAGAAAGAGAGAGGAGGGAGAAGAGGCTGGCCATGATCACATGGAGAGAGAGGGGGGAGTCGAATGGAGAGAAAGGAGGAATGGGTTTGGGGACAAAGCGAGAGCAAGAAGCCAAGAGAGCAAGGGGAGGGAGGGCAAGCAGCCCCTTTTATAGTGAGTCAAGCACACCTGGCTGTTGCCAGGTAACTGTGGAGCAGAGCCTAGACTAAATTCCAGCAGCTTCAAACTCATCTTCAAACAGACAGGAAACAGAAGGGACAGAAGGACACTCTGTGGTTCAGGATCAACCACACCTTTAGACCAAGATGATTCAGAGGCCAAAAAACTTTTATTAGTTTTAACAAAAACTTAGTTTAAGAAAAATCAACCTAAATGTTGTAAGCTGGGTTTGTGAATTGCTTCAGGACTTTGCAGATGAAGAGAGAAGGCAGAGGGAAACTCTGACTCACCAGGCCAGCCTTCAAGTTAACGGCACAGAAAATGTAGTTGAGCCATCAGAAAATTGTTTTAATGTCCAGAGTTTCTGCTATTGTACTGCCATTAGCATGATGCTAATGAAACGTAATAAAATGTGGCTCGAAGAGGAAACCCATCTGCTCTGAAAGTTCAATTAACACGATGAAGATGGATCCTTACACGGTAAACTTGCATTTGATGCACGTTCTGTGCTTTATGGATTATTACAGAAGCACTAATGGCAGTCAGATAAAGTCAAATCGGACCCAGTTAACATTTGTAGCCAGCTCAATAACCCGAGAGCTCTGCCGAGGAGGGAAAGGAAGGAGCTTGGACTTGACCCCTTCCTGGATGGCACAACAGCTCTGCCTTCCATTCTTCAGGACAGAGCGGCTTCTCTACCTCACTCCCCTCAGATCCACAGTGTACAACACAGATGAGGTGATGAAGGTGGCTATGACAATGGGTGTGCTCAACAAAATGCAAGGCTCTTGGGCTGGAAGAGGAGCGTACGCCTTGCATTGATTGTGAGCAGCTGGAAGCTGATTGACAAAGGCTCCTTTCAATTTCTTCTTCCAGGAGCCCACCATAGCATCGAAAGATTACAACTGAGCCTCTACCCAACAAGTTACCAGGAGAGAGAGGAACAGGTACACGAGGAGAGAAGGCAGCACTCACGCTCTGAGGGAGCCATTAGGAGCAAAAGTGAGCTGCTCTGTGGAGATCTGACGTGGGGCTTCTGTTCTCAGAACACAGTTTCTTTTCCCTTTCTTCAGATCCCACCCAAGTCCAGGTGGTGTGGGCAAGATGGCCGACAGAGAACACAGAGAGGGAAAGCCAGGTTTTCTTTTCTTCAGTGGTATAGACATGCACCATGATGATTATCCTACAGATCCAGCCCAGAAGAGCCAAACCAAGACAGGAAGACAGAGCCTGAAGCTTCACTGTGAGTGTCCAGGTCCAACTGTTTCAGAAAGCAATGTATTCCTCTTTGGCCCCCTTGCCTGGTTTATGATTCACCTCTAGAAACCTAGTTCTAAGTCGGTACTCTTGATGAGGCGTTCCAGTTGTCAAAGCAGATGTCACAGAAGGTCAGAGCATGGTGCTTCTATGGGGAGGGACATTATCGACCTCAGGAATGTTGTAGAACTGCTCCGGGGCCTCTCAGGCGTCTTTTCAGGGACTGGACTCTTGCTGATTTGTATTTGGTGTTCCTCGTTTGATTTACAGGATTTTGCCTAAGACATATCTTCAGGAAGCCTCTAGCCTGTGAGCAACTTGCCTTCCTCCACTGAGTTCTGCCTCAGTACCTGGTGTTGTGGACACATTCCTGGAAGAGAAAAAGAGGCAGACACAGTTGTGCTTGGCGTTTCAAAGAGTTTACAGAGACAGGGCTCATGGGACCTTACCTGAAGGCAGTGTCCCACAATCATGGTTCCCGTGGCTACCTCCCACACTTAAGTCTTCAAAGCTTAACTGAATCGGAAGATGCAGAAGTGGAGAAGGAAGAGAGTTTATAAAGACTTTAAATAGTGCTCTGACCTAGAAACAAAGCCTGGTTCTGTGGACTTGAGGAGTTTCCTGCCTTCCCTAAGCCCTGGGCTCTTGCCTTCCCTATGCCCCAGGGTCCACCTTGACAATGCAGCTGTCCTGTCTTCACAGAATCGCCCTGAGAACTCAGGTCACAACTGCTTATCCCTGACACACTCGAAGTTTTCTATAAATTTGATTTTCATATCCAGGCACTGAGCTAGGAGCATCGGCATGCTCTCTAATAACCATGATCTCTGTTCTGGATGGATTATTTTTCTTGCCTCAAAGGCAAGGGCTCTATCAGTTGGCTTCTTGGTTTCAAAAAAAAAGAGGAAGAGATTTGCTGTCCTCAGCAGAAAGAGAAAAATCACGAAGGGCTGCTGTGTACGCTGTTCTCCAGGTGTGGTGAGGCTGTTACTGTCTTGACATCGAAGCAGCTGTGGTAAGCCACCACTTACCTTCACAAGCCTGGGCTCACCTCCATTCCATCAGGCAGTACATGAAGGTCTCAAGGTTACTGGGGGAGGGGGGAAGCCCTCTTTGATGGTGTAGCCAGCTATATGTTTCCCATGTTCCTATAAATAACTCCAGTTCACATAGTTGCAGCTATACTGGACTCAGAATAATTTCTTTGGCTTGTTCTATTGTTAGTGTCTTATCTGGGACAAATAGCCACGTGTTCATGTCTCCCCAGAAAAAGCCAGTGCAGCAAGAGCATCAGGGATTCCGAGACCTACTAGAAGATGAGGGGACGAGGCTTGGCATGGGGCATTCAGCAGGACATGTCTGATTGCCCTCCACTCCCTACTCCAGTGGCAAGGATCCAACTCCAGATGGTTCCTCCAGCTTTTACTAACCATCAAGGTCATACAAGAGAGCAAATGAACTCACATCTCCTTCCTGTACCCTGACTGAGCTGGAGTTGAAAGGGAGGCAGTTAAACCTCTGGGCAGTGAGGTGAGACATATCCATAGGGAGGAAGTCTTCAAACTGTACCATGTGGCACACTGATAACAGAAATGAGGTACTGATCGGTGATTAATTCATGTATCCAGAAGATGGCGAGAAGAAAACTCTTTTTATTTCTTGTTCATGAAACATGCTCTACACACTCAAGCACATGCATTTGCACACACACATACACACACACACACATTTGTAGCACACAATTATGGGATGAAGTTCAATGTCTGTTCTCCCACACTTCCAAGACAAACAAATGTCTGCAAAGTGAGAGGAAGTGTGGTGGATGGAAGTAGATATTAAGTAAGTACCCAGATAAGTCTCACAACTGTACTGAAGGGATATAAACCAGCCCTGCTGAGAGACGGCTCTCTAGGCTGAACTGGCCTACAAGAAGAGGGCACCTCCTCTAAGCAGCACAGGAAGAAGGGGGGATAGACAATGCAGGAAGAGGGGACATGGAAGAGGAAGCAGGGTCCCTGAGGTCTGGAGAGTGACTACACAGGTACACACTGCCCAGGAGAGGCAAGTGTCCAGCAAGTTGCCCTCGGGAGTTGAGCCAGTGCAACCTGAAGCAGCTGTGTCCTCAAACACAGGAGCTCATAAATCACTGCTGACAGCCCTGTGCCGGGCAGGCCCTGTGTTTCAGGGACAGATGGCCCCTGGAATATACCTGTGGATTCTGTGTGATTAAAGACATACATATGCATTTTCAAGTAGTTAAAACAGACACTGATTCTACCCCAGTCCCCTTGAGCCACAAAAGTGTTTCCTAAATGTAAGCTTAGAATACTAATTGTATCGATAACATTGTGCTTCAGACTCAGTTTTTAATCCAAATAGACATATTTATAAGATGCATTTCATACTTTCTGTTACCAGTCTGACATATGAGATTAAAGGTTGTGACTTTGTTGAAACAGGAGTCTGAACAAGCCTAAAAATCACAGCCCTCCTTAGATTTACAAGTAAGACCATGTGACAAGCCTTGGCTCACCAACCTGGAGGTAGGATACAGGTGAGTACAGAGACTCAAATGCACCTCTGCAGAAACCCGTGAGCTGAACCTCTGTGGCTTCCATATGTGAATAGGAAAATCTGAATTGTAACTGTGTCAGCGTAAACCAGAGAATTAAACTCTGTGGGAACCCAGGCATAGTGGTCCTCACATTTTTGTGACTTTTACCTCTAGTGGGTCTGTTAAGTTCTCACAGTAAATATTGGACAATAATCTTGTCCTTCTAGCAGGAGCAACAGACCACTGTTTTGCTACAGCCAAAGCCTCGTATTCTTGCTAACACTGTCTGTCCATCTTGTCTCATGAGGATGGGAAGAATACTCAGAAGCACTTGTGGTTCACAGTCTTGGTCCTAGACCCACCAGAAGATCGAGATCTATCACTATCTAGTGCTTTCTGTCCCTGACACCCGGCCACCACACTGTGAAAGGCTTATTTACAAAAGTTCTGCTTACGTGACTAACCATGCCAGGAAACAAATTACAAGACATACCGAGGGGCAAAGTATACAGTCTGAGAGACAAAGCAAGCGTCAGAACATGACAGATTCTGCAAAGATTTTTGGAACCAACACTAAGAATTTAAGACAACGATAACCAAACATGGTGGGATGGAGGGGAGATGACCCACAGGGTGGTGTCAGAGCCATGGAAGCATAGCTGTGGCTGGGGAAGCTATGGGGACGGAGCCAAGAAGGAGTTATATCATTGCTCATGGAAGCCAGATTTTTTACTGTTGGAAAAGGAGTTAAGAATACAGAAAGAGAGAAAATGAGACTGAAACTGAGGTACTGAGCTGGAGTTAGCATGAGATTATGAAAAGTAGAGAGACCATTAAATACAGAAACTATGTGCGTTTATAGATGTGTCTTTATATATGTGTACCTGCATAGATTATAGATATATGTGCAGATAAAGACAGTTGGGAAGACCTGAAGACAGTCATATCTGAATAGCAATGATCCAGTTAGCAATACCAGTCCTCATTTGCCAGGATATCAAGGAGGGGTGACTCTGTCAGACCTCATAGCAAGAAAGTCCTTGGAGAATGATGGGACAGGTTGAAGATGAGAGACCAGAGAGGCTATTGTTAGTCAGATCTGGAGTGACATGAATATCAAAAATGGCTAGTAAGAGTATAAAGTTATAACCCATTAAATAACATTGCACTGTAAGAGTCCACTCAGGTAAAAACAAGTAAATGGGGGAAAAGACAAAGCCTTTTCTCTCAGCAGAAGGAATGATGGCATTATAATTTCACTGTTTGGCAACCATCAAAGTAGTAATCAATGTATCTAAGAAACACAAATGGATGTTAAAACAAGCCCTTAAACTTTTGTAAGGACAGAATGTTATAGAGTTAATATTCTTTTCTATAATAGAAGATTCCAGAGCAATTTTCTCTATCATGGAGAGATTCACCAGACACCGCCTCTGACAAGGAGTCACAGTCAATGGTAGGCAGCATCTGAGAGCATCGATATCACATTTGCTAGAAGACAATGCTTACGGCACAGCATCTTTTCTGTGATACTATGCCTAAGATGTGTAATCTTATTTTTTCATGTGTATGAGTATTTAGCTTCTATTTCTACATAGTGTGTGTGTGCCTAGTGCTTGTGGAAGTCAAAAGAGGGTCACATACCCCAGAACTAGAATTATGGATGGTTGTGAGCCACTATCCATATTCATCCATTCAGTTGTGCATGCTGAAAAATGAACCTGGGCCCTCTGCAAGAGCAACAAGTGCTTTCGTTCACTGAGCCATCTCTCTCGCTCCTGTAATGTGAATTTAATTATGAAGAAATGCCAGGCAAATGCAAATTGAGGGGATTTCTACAAAATAACTAGTCAGTGACATTAAAGTGTCAAAATCATGAAAGTCAAAGGACAACTAGAAAGCTTCTCCCCAGAGCAGACTAAAGGCACGGAACAAGAATACATCATCATTCTGCTCTGAAGGGCAAGCGATGCCATTGGTTAAACTCAAGGGGTGTCTGTAGCTTGAATGGAAATGTCCTCATTTTAATAGTTAGGTTGTGGTTATGAAAAGAATGTTCTCACTGGTAAGAATTACACTCTTGAATAATTAGGGGGATGGGTCTTATCAACACTTATTCTCTATTGGTTAAGGAAAAAATGATCTCTGAGTTTGAACTCTGCAAGCTTCAGGTGGTTTTAAAAATGTTTAAATTATCTTAAAAAGAGAGAGAAAGTAACTGTAAAGCAAACACAAAAATAATGTTATTTAGTTCCATTGCCTACCACAGGCTGGAAGATCAAGATCTATTCTCTGTTTGAAATGGAGATTAGCAGTAGCTGGTATTCAGAGACAGTTCACAACAACTTGGGACTTTCTTCTGCCATCAGAGAGGAGGTGAAGGTATAAAAGGGAATGACATTCCCATGGTACGTTTGTACATTCTTCAGTGCTCTGCTTGTATCGCCCTCCACCATCCCCTGCACCTCTTAAGTGTCTGGTCTATGCTTTTGGAAGCTCTATATCAACATATGCCTAATGTGTTTACTAAATGATGTAGCCTCCACTTGACAGTAAGTCTTTGAGGCTCAGAGTCTACGGAACATAGCTTGAGACCCAGTCTTCAATAGTCAGCTCCCTCTTGCCAGCTCTACACATATGGCTCAAGACCACAAAAGCAAACTATTCCCTTTCTCTCAGAGCTGTCCCTCACCACGACATCCTGCTGTCCTGCTGTGGTAAATGGCACTCTCTTCCACCAGTTTCTTAGGCCAGAATTTTGATTTCGTTCTTGAACCCCACCACCTCCCATTTTATCCCCTGTAGAGAGCGTCTCTATAACCACATCCTGTGATTCCTTCCCAGAAGGCATATTTCCTGTATGGACTGTCTCCAGTGCTGCCCAGTATATGTTACTGGCTCCTGGAGAGTCTCTAGACTTTAGCCATATTGGGCTCTTAAAAGATAAACATGTTCTTGTAGCTCTTCCATAAAACCCTTCATAACTAGTCATAATTAGTCATGCTGACAAATGCAGTGACCATTTCAAATGCTCTATAGTCAAGCAGCTAGTGGCTACCATATCGGACAGCATAGCTTATAGGACACAAACACTTCCAATCAAATCACACTGATCCAAAGCCTGCACATGGCTTTTGGAGAAAGTACAGACTTCTTGTTGAGGTCAATGGAGCCTCTAAGGATCTGAGCACCCCTTCCAGTCTCCCCTTGCTATCTCTGCATCACAGAAAACTCAATTTCTCCTGAACAGATAGAAACCTTGCTTATCTCAAGGCATCATTTATGTCATTGCATTTGCCAGGAGCATATCCCCTAACCTCTAGACCCCTAAGTCCTTTCATCCTGAAGATTTCACTTTAAGTATCCGAGGACAGCCCTCTGAGATACCTGCCTTAACTCCCATGTTGTGCATGACACTCTTTGGGCGCCATTTTCTTCTTTCATGTCATTCATCCATCACAATGGTGATATGTTTATGTGTTTGCTCAGCATGTATCCCTCTAACTGCAAGGTGACCCTAATTTTTTTCTCATGACTATATCTCTATCATGTAACACTTTCTGACATATAAAATTCATTTGAAGTTTTATTTGCTGTGGTTTTACGGTAGCATAGCATGGTAATTTACAGATGTCTTTAGGAGTTGGTTGAACGTGGTAGGGAAATCAGCAATCAGAAAAAGCACATTTCTGCATCCATCCTCTACTAGACCACTTCTCAGGTCCTTGTCTTCCAGACAATGTTTTCTGTTGAGGCAGTCCAATAAGTGACACTTCCTCTCTTCACTTGATTTCATAATCCAGCTTCTCATCTGTGAAATGGAAACAAGTCTTCTCTGCTTGATGTCTGGGGCCACACCAGGGGATCTTTTGGGAGCCATGTCCCTGCCCCAGTCTTTATTGGTGTCATCTCTGTATCAAAGGCTACTTCCTCCCACTAGCAAATTTGAGACTAAGTTGTCTACTGCAGAGGTTAATTGCTCAGAAAATGTAATTCTCGGGCCATCAACTTTTTCCCTCGTGTTCCTGGCATTAGGCTCCATTAAAGCTTAACTTTAAAGTGTCCTAAAAGCACTGGGAAGGAAAGGCAACCAGCCAAACAAAAAAAGCTAATGCCTGGCGTGTTTCCAGTGTGTGAATGAAAGATGTGGTCAGCTCTCTTTGGTAGATACTGGCTACCATGCCCCACCACACTACCATTATGGACTCTAACACTCTGGAACTGAAAGCCAAAAACAAACAAACAAAACAATCAAACAATCAAAACCACAAACAAACAAACAAACAAACAACACTCTTCGATTTAAAAGGAAGAAAATGAGACTGCTATTTGAAATATCTGTAGTTAATGTTGTTACCAAAGACTGAGATTAGAATCTTCGACATAGACAGAAGTCACCATCTCTTTCCCTTTCTCTCACTCTGTCTCTTTGTCTCTATATCTGTTATCTCTTCCTCACACTCCATTATGTTTGCACTACACTAAAATCCTAGGAAGTAGTTGTTTCATCGAAGATGTCTGTGGTGGTTTGAATATGCTTGGCCCATAGGGAGTGGCATTGTTAGGGTGTGTGGCTTTGTTGGAGGAAGTGTGTCACTGTGGGGTGGGCCTTGGAGGTCCTCTCTTATGCTCAGACTCCACTTAGTATGGAAGAGACAGTTTTCTCCTGGTTGCCTTCAGAACAAGATGTAGAACTCTCAGCTCCTTCTCCAGCACCATGTTTGCTTAAATATGGCCATGCTTTCTGCCCTGATAATAATGGACTGAACCTCTGAAACTGCAGCCCAGCCCCAATTAAATGTTGTCCTTTATAAGAGTTGTCTTGGTTATGTTGTCTCATCAAAGCAATAAAACCCAAACTAAGACAACATCTAAACATTTTTTTTTTGTCAAAGACACACCTGGAGATACATGAGCCAATCAGAAGGAAGAGAACTTAGACTAGCCATAATGTGGTCACCAAGGTGACTCCAGGCACACAACCACAATCCCTCATGCTGACACACGACAGTGTTTCTCATTGGATTTCCTGTTACTGGCTTCTGAAAACCAGTGTCTGATCCCCCAAGCAGGGCTGCTAATTGAAGATCTGAACAGGTGTTTCCCTAAAAGTCAGGCTGACATGGGGAGACTGGGCATGCTGCCTCTGCTCCTCCTGGAAAGCGTGCTCTCCTTCACACAATCGAAAGTTGCAAGGTATAGCAGACAGAAGGCTGAAGGTCAAATGATGAATTCTAAGTGCTAAGGCATGCTTTGTTAAGTACAGCTTCCTTGTACCTCTGTGCCTCTGCTTACATAACACAGCTCCAGGGGCAAAGAGCAAAGAAACACAGTCTCAGAAGAGCTGGAAAATCTGGGTCAGGACTGAGAGGAAAAAATATGCTTTGCCTGGGAACAAATCACTATCTCTTAAACATCTACAATGTGCTGGGATGGATGAATAGACAGATAGATAGATAGATAGATAGATAGATAGATAGATAGATAGATAGATAGATAGATAGATAGATATACATAGATGATAGATAGATAGATATACATAGATAATAGATAGATAGATAGATAGATAGATAGATAGACATAGATGATAGATAGATAGATAGATAGATAGATAGATCATACATACGTACATATGTACACACATAATTTAGTTTCACACAGTAGTATATGCTTTATACATGTGTGTATGCCTATATTTATTGTGATGACCAGTATTGTTAACCTGACAGAATCCAGGAACAAACTTGGGAGCTTGGGCCTCTGGACATACCTGTTGGGGATTGTCATGATAGTGTCTTCTGTGTGGAAAGACCCATATTCCTTGTGGGCAGAACCATTCTCTGCACAAGGGAATACTGGACTGTATTAAATGGAAGGGGCAATGGATCATAAGCATCCAATAGTTTGTGGTTCTTAACCGTGGAGTCAATATGGGCAGTCACTTCAAACCCTTGATACCTTGATTTCTCTCACCACTACAGACTGTACAGTCAACTACAACTCCCCAAAAAACAGAACAAACACCTTCTCCCTTAAGTTTCTTTTGTCAGAGTACTTTATTACATCAATGGGAAAGTAAATTAAATCATGCCTGTAAAGATCATGTGCTCATATGCAATCCTCCTTCCCTGAAGTGTTGCTTAATCTTGGATGTCAACTTGCTTGTGTCTAAGATCAACTAAGAAACATGCCTTTGGTCAGGTCCATGAGGGCATTTCTGGATACAAAGAGGTCTGGAAGAAAAGATGTTACTTTGCCTCCTCACCTTTGCTTCCTGCTGATGAGTGCATCTATTCTGTTGATGTCTTTGCTTCCATCCTTCACTGACATTATAACTCAGTTTCTTTGACCTCTCACCACAGGCCAAAGACCCGAGTCTCCAGGACTCATTCTGACTTTCATCATGTCTGGACTCCTAAGCCCACATTGATTAACTATGGCTTGTAGATAGGTATAGTTTGATGACACAGCACAAATAGTATAGCCAATCTAATAAATCTCTTTTTAAAATTTTTATTGGATATTTTATTTACATTTCAGATGTAATCCCCTTACCCCATTTCCTCCCCCCCAGAAACCCCTATCCCATCCACCCTCTTCCTGCTTCTATAAGGATGTGCCTCTACCTACCCCCCCACTCCCACCTCCCCACCCTCGAATTCCCCTACACTCGGTGTCTAGCCTTCATGGGACCAAGGATCTCCTCTCCCACCTATGCCCAACAAGGCCAATCTCCCCTAAATATACAGCTGGAGCCATAGGTCCCTCACTATGTGCTCCCATGCTGGTAGTTTAGACTCTGGGAGCTCTGGTTGGTTGGTATTGTTGCTCTCCTTATGGGGCCGCAAACCCTTTCAGCTCCTTCAGTCTTAACTCTAACTCCTCCACTGGAAACCCCACAATCAGTTCTATGGTTAGCTGTGAACATCTGCCTCTGAATATGTCAGACTCTTGCAGACCTCTAAGGAGACAGCTATATCAGGCTCCTGTAGGATGCACTTTCTGATATCAACATCAGCATCTACCTTTGGTGACTGCACATGAGATGGATACCCAGGTAGAATGGTCTGCAGACAACCCCTTCTTCAGTTTCTGTCCCATACTTCGTCTCCATATTTGTTCCCTTGAGTATTTTGATACACTTGGTCTTCCTTCTTCATGAGCTTCATGTGGTCTGTGAGTTGAATCTTGGGTATTTCAAGCTTCTGGGCTAATACCCAATTATCAGTGAGTGAATACCATGTGTGTTCTTTTGTGATTGGGTTACCTCACTCAGGATGATATTTTCTAGTTCCATCCATTTACCTAAGAATTTCTCGAATTCATTGTTTTTAATAGCTGAGTAGTACCACATTTTCTGTGTCCATTCCTCTGTTGAAGGACATCTGGACTCTCTCCAGCTTCTGGCTATTATAAATAAGTATGCTATGAACATAGTGGAGCATGTGTCCTTGTTATATGTTGGAGCATCTTCTGGGTATATGCTCAGGAGTGGTATAGCTGGGTCATCAGGTAATGCTATGTCCAGTTTTCTGAGGAACTGCCAGACTGATTTCCAGAGTGGTTGCACTACCTTGCAATTCCACCAACAATGGAGGAGTGTTTCTCTTTCTCCACATCCTCACCAGTATCTACTATCACCCGAGTTTTTGATCTTAGCCATTCTGCTGGTGTGAGGTGGAATCTCAGGGTTGTGATGATTTGTATCTCCCTAATGACTAAGGGTGTTGAACATTTCTTTAGATGCTTCTTGGCCATTCGAGTTTCCTCAGTTGAGAATTCTTTGTTTAGCTCTACACACATTTACAAATAGGGTTATTTCATTGTCTGGAGTCTAATTTCTTGAGTTCTTTGTATATGTTGGATATTACCCCTCTATTGGATGTAGGATCGGTAAAGATCTTTCCCCAATCTGTTGATTGTTGTTTTGTCTTATTGACAGTATCCTTTGCCTTACAGAAGCCTTACAATTTTATGAGATCCCATTTGTCAATTCTTGATCTTAGAGCATAAGCCATTGGTTTTCTGTTCAGGAACTTTCCCCCTGTGCCTAGGTATTCAAGGGTCTTTCCCATCTTCTCTTCTATTAGTTTCACTGTATCTGGTTTTATGTGAAGGTCCTTTATCCACTTGGACTTGAGCTTTGTACAAGGAGATTAAGAATAAATCCATTTATATTATTCTACATGCTGACCTCCAGGTGAACCAGCACCATTTGTTGAAAATGCTATCCTTTTTCCACTGGACAGTTTTAGCTCCTTTGTAAAAGATCAAGTGACCATAGATAGTTGTGTGGGTTCATTTCTGGATCTTGAATTCTATTCCATTGATCTTCTTGCCTGTCTCTGTACCAATACAATGCTGTTTTTATCACTATTGCTCTGTAGTACAGTTTGAGGTCAGGGATGGTGATTGCCCCAGAAGTTTTTTTTTTTGTTCAGAAGAGTTTTCACTATCCTGGGTTTTTTGTTATTACAAATGAATTTGCAAATTGCTCTTTCTATCTCTATGAAGAATTGATTTGGAATTGTGATGGGGATTGCATTGAATCTGTAGATTGCTTTTGGCAAGATGGCCATTTTTACTATATTTATTCTGCCAATCCATGAGCATGGGAGATCTTTCCATCTTCTCAGATCTTCAATTTCTTTCTTCAGAGATTTGAAGTTCTTGTCATACAGATCTCTCACTTGCTTGGTTAAATTCACACCAAGGTATTTTATATCATTTGTGACCATTGTGAAGGGTGTCATTTCCCTAATTTCTTTCTCAGCCTGCTTATCTTTGGAGTAGAGGAAGGCTACTGATTTGTTTGAGTTGATTTTATATCCAGCCACTTTGCTGAAGTTGTTTATCAGGTTAGGGGTTCTCTGGTGGAAGTTTTGGAGTCACTTAAGTATACTATCATATCATCTGCAAATAGTGATATTTTGACTTCTTCCTTTCCTATTTGTATCCCTTTGACTTCCTTTTGTTGTCTAGTTGCTTTGGCTAGGACTTCCAGTACTATTTTGAATAGATAGGGTGAGGGTGGGCAGCCTTTTCTAGTCCCTGATTTTAGTGGGATTGCTTCAAGTTTCTCTCCATTTAGTTTGATGTTGGCTACTGGTTTGCTGTATATTGCTTTTACTATGTTTAGGTATGGGCCTTGAATTCTTGATCTTTCCAAGACTTTTGCCTTGAAAGGATGTTGAATTTTGTCAAATGCTTTCTCAGCATCTAGGGAGATGATCATGTGGTTTTTTTCTTTGAGTTTGTTTATATAGTGGATTACATTGATGGATTTCCAAATATTGAAACATCCCTGCATTCCTGAGATAAAACCTACTTGATCATCATGAATGATTGTTTTTGATGTGTTCTTGGATTCGGTTTGCTAGAATTTTATTGAGTATTTTTGCATTGATATTCATAAGGGAGATTGGTCTGAAGTTTTCCTTCTTGTTGGGTCTTTGTGAGGTTTAGGTATGAGCATGATTGTAGCTTCATAGAACGAATTGGGTAGTGTTCTTTCTGTTTCTATTTTGTGGAATAGTTTAAAGAGAATTGGTATTAGGTCTTCCTTTAAGGTCTGATAGAATTCTGCACTAAAACCATCTGGTTCTGGGCTTTTTTTGGTGGAGAGAATTTTAGTGACTGCTGCTATTTCTTTAGGGGTTATGGGATGGTTTAGATGGTTTATTTGCTCCTGATTTGACTTTGGTACCTGGTATCTGTATAGAAAATTGTCCATTTACTCAAGGTTTTCCAGTTTTGTTGAGTATAGGCCTTTGTAGTAGGATCTGATGATTTTTTAATTTCCTCAGTTTCTGTTGCTATGTCTCCCTTTTCAGTTCTGATTTTTATTAATTTGGATACTGTCTCTGTGCCCTCTGGTTAGTCTGGGTAAGGGTTTATCTATCTTGTTGATTTTCTGAAAGAACCAGTTCCTGGTTTTGTTGATATTTGTGTAGTTCTTTCTGTTTCTATTTGGTTGATTTCAGCCCTGAGTTTGATTATTTCCTGCTGTATACTCCTCTTGGGAGTAGACTACTCTTCTTTTTGTTCTAGAGCTTTTAGGTGTGCTGTCAAGTTGTTAGTGTGTGCTCTCTCCAGTTTCTTTTTGTAGGCACATTTAGAGCTATGAGTATTCCTCTTAGCACTGCTTTCATGGAGTCCCACAAGTTTTGGTATGATGTGCCCTCATTTTCATTACATTCTAAAAAGTCTTTCTTTCTTTATTTCTTCCTTGACCAATGCATCATTGAGTAGAGTATTGTTCAGTTTCCACATGTATGTGGGCTTTCCATGGTTTTTGTCATTATTAAAGACCAGCCTTAGTCCGTGGTGATCTGATAGGATGCAAGGGATTATTTCAATCCTTTGGTATCTGATGAGGCCAGTTTTGTGGCCATCTATATGGTCTATTTTGGAGAAGGTATCATGGGGTGTTGAGAAAAAGATGTATTCTTTTGTTTTAGGATGAAACGTTCTATAGATATCTGTTAATTCCATTTGGTTCATAACTTCTGTTAATTTCATTATGTCTCTGTTTAGTTTGTTTCCATGATCTGTCCATTGCTGAGAGTGGGGTGTTGAAATCCCCCACTATTATTGTGTGAGGTGTAATGTGTGTTTTGAGCTTTAGTAAAGTTTCTTTTATGTATGTGGGTGCCCTTGCATAACACCTTAGAGCATAGGTGTTCAGAATTGAGAATTTATCTTGATTTTTCCTTTGATGAGTATGAAGTGTCCTTCCTTATCTTTTTTGATAACTTTTGGTTGAAAGTCAATTTTATTTGATATTAGAATGGCTACTCCAGCTTGTTTCTTGGGACCATTTGCTTGGAAAATTGTTTTCCTCATTTTACTCTGAGGTAGTGTCTGTCTTTGTTACTGAGGTGTGTTTCCTGTATGCAGGAAAATTCTGTATCCTCTTTATGTATCCAGTCTAATAGTCTACATCTTTTTATTGAAGAATTGAATTCATTGATGTTAAGAGATATTAAGGAAAAATGATTGTTGCTTCCTGTTATTTTTGTTATTAGAAGTAGAATTATGTTTGTGTAGCTATCTGCTTTTGAGGTTGTTGGAAGATTACTTCCTTGCTTTTTCTAGGTTGTACTTTCCCTCCTTTTGTTGGAGTTTTCTGTCAATTTTCCTTTCAAGTGCTGGATTTGTGCGAACATATTGTATAACTATGGTTTTGTCATGGAATATCTTGGTTTCCCCATCTATAGTGATTGAGAGTTTTGCTGGGTATAATAGTCTGGGCTGGCAATTGTGTTCTCTTAGGGTCTGTATGATATCAATCTAGGATCTTCCTGCTTTTATAGTCTCTGGTGAGAAGTCTGGTGTAATTATTATAGGTCTGCCTTTATATGTTACTTTACCTTTTCCTCTTACTGCTTTTAGTATTTTTATTTTGTTTTGTGCATTCGATGTTTTGATTATCATGTGACAAGAGGTATTTCTTTTCTGGTCTAGTCTATTTGGCGTTCTGTAGGCTTCTTATATGTTTATGGGCATCTCTTTCTTTAGGTTAGGGAAGTTTTCCTCTATAATTTTGTTTAAAATATTTACTGGCCCTTTAAGTTGGGAATCTGTACTCTCATCTATACCTATTATCCTTAGGTTTGGTTTTCTCATTGTGTCCTGGATTTCCTGGATGTTTTGGGTTAGGAGCTTTTTGCATTTTGCATTTTCTGTGACAGTTTTGTCAATGTTTTTCATGGTATCTTCTGCACATGGGATTCTCTCTTCTATTTCTTGTATTCTGTTGGTGATGTTTGCATCTATGACTCCTGACCTCTTTCCTAGGTTTTCTATCTCCAGGGTAGTCTCCCTTTGAAATTTCTTTATTGTTTCTAATAAATCCTTTTTTAAACATAGAGTCATTCTATTGCTTCCATTCCTCTAGGATCCCTGACCAATACAAATGAGGAGAAAACCAAAGCTCCAAACTTTGGGTAAATGTATTCATGTGTCTCAAGATAAAGGCTTAGGTACTGGTAGTTTATTTGAGGTGATACCATAAACAAAAGTGAGAATATGAAAGAAAGGAAGATGTGACATGCCATTGGACTAATTATTGCTATGGTCAACTGGGTTCAATCTCACTGGGCAGTCTGAGGAACTGGAAGGCTGGCGTTAGCCTCCTGCACTTAATATTCATGTATATAGACACGCAGCCCTCTATTTCTGGTTTCTGATGCAGAGCCCCCAAATCTACAATTTCCCCTACAGTCCTATCTTAAAACTCTCAGCACGAGAGAAAATGAGACGCTGTTTCATCCAAGGCTTCTTATCTGCCGATGAGCAAGGACCTTTAAGAATGGGCCATAAGACAGAAACTAAGAAAATCCTGATATTCCCACACTGATGATGACCAGTCCTCAAAAGTGACATAAGAGAGTGCAAAGAGAACAGGCCAGGCTCCGACAGGTCAGTATCATAAAGTTTGTACCTCTGTATCATTTCCACACAGCCCATGTGGTGTGATTCCTACTGTAGCAAAGGCAGAGAGCACCACACACTTGCTTTCATTTCAAAGCAAGCTGCTCTGTGAGATTTCAGTCAGCCTTCAAAGGTGGAGTCCTCTCTGAAAACCCACATGCAGGAAAAGCAAACTCTGTGTAACAGGAAAAACAAACTATTTTCTCCTATATGCTCATGACAGAACAGGTCTGTGGCCACACATCATTTTTTCAGCATTTGCTGGGTATCCTACGATCAACTCAGTTCTGACATTTTCTACAGGGAGATAGAGCCAGGTACCACTACATCCCAAAACAAGTCTACTTCAGAGGCCAGTCACAATTCTTGTAGTTAGAGGTTCTGGTGACTCCATTCCTGTATGTGGGCAGCAGTCATTTGCTGGCATGACTCACTGAAGTTGGACAAACCCTTCACACATGTATTGTAAGGCTTAGACAAAGGATCCAGTTGAACAGCCAGGGGAACGGTACTTACAGCAAGCTATGTCTGCAGGAACTGCAAGTGCAGGGGATTTTACTGGGGGTTCATTACACGCATACGATCAGTTAACTTCACTGCAGTTTCTTTTCCCTTTCCAAAATAGAGGTGTCTTAGTTAGGGTTTCCATTGCTGTGAAGAGACACCATAACTAAGGCTATTCTTATAAAGGACATTTAGTCATCATGGTGAGAAGCATGGCAGCATCTAGGCAGACATAGTCCTGGATGAGCTGAGAGTTCTAAATCTTTTCCCAAAGGCAAACAGAAGACTGGCTTCCAGGCAGCTAGGAAGAGGGTCTCAAACCCTACTTCCATAGTGACACACTTCCTCCAACAAGGACACACCTCCTAATAGCGCCACTCCCTGAGCCAAGCATATTCAAACCACTACCATAATAGGATTGGGTAAGATTGGAGAGTCTCAATTTCGTTAACAGATTGAGTGATGTTTAATCTACCTATTGAAGGCCTTCTTCAGCAGCACCTTCACAGACACACAGAGAAACAACATCTTACCTGGTATCTGGGTATCTCTTAACCCAGTTGAAATAAAAATAAAGCACCATAGTGACTGAAAACAACCATTTATTAAGCTTACAGTTCTGCAGGATGACTATTCAGAACAGGCTCTGCCAAGTGCCTTTTCTGTTTGGGTGAAGTCACTTGTGTAGATTGTATTTGGTTAGCTGGATCACTTGAGCTCCACACAGCATATCAGTGTGAGTGTGAGTGTATGTGTGTGTGTGTATGTGTGTGTGTGTGTGCACACGCACACGCGTGTGCATGCTAGTATGCAGGAGGCCAGAGGTTAACCTTAAGGGTCATTCTTTAGGAGCAATTTACTTTGTTTGCATTTGGTGGGTTTTTGTTGTTGTTGTTTAAATGCTACCCAACTCAGCTAGTCTGGATGCCACCCTAGCTCTGGGACTGTAAACACACCACCAAACCTGGGTTTCTCATGCAGGGCAAACATTTCACTGGAAAGCCATCTCCCCAGCTTATACAAACTTTTAATTTTAGCATTCAGACATGATTATCTTGTATAATTTTAAAAATTATAACTGAGGTTCAGAGTGGGTGGGTAAGCCATCCAAGCACACACAGCTTGTGAAAAGTGTGCTTTGTTCCTTGTGATTGGCTTATTCAACCATACAATATAGTAAAGAAATAAAAACCAGTGATACTTTTCATCAAGGAGCTCAGACTGAGTCATCGGTGCAGAGAATAATGAAGATGTCTGTCATCTACTGTCCGGGGTGACTCATGAGGAGCTGCCCAGCCTACACTGAAAGCCATGGTATACAATATTCTCTCAGTGAATCTATTTTTTTATGGAAAACCTAATGACTCACAGTGCAAAACTGTCATTATAGCATCTTTCAAAGATAACTTTAAGACAAATGATACAGGTATTGAAACACTGCTGTGAGACAATTTTTTTTTTAAACCAGGAAAAGGACATCAGAGACAGAAAATATCAGTTAATGTACTGAGAAGAATGTGGTCATTCATCACATGCAACTCTGTCCTGTTCCTTTGTTTACTTATTGATGAGTTTTCTCTAATTCACTTGGTGAAAAGAAGATAACATGGGCTATTTATTAAATCCTGGGAGCAACTAAGCATGAATTGGAATCTGACTGGTTTATAAGCCCAGTACTACCACCAAGAGGCATGATATCACCTCTCCCATCCCACCCCACCCACAATCCCCTCTGGTTTGTGGGCTTTGCCAACTTACACTTTAATTCCTCACAGTTATGACTGGGGGAGGGGGACAAGCTACCCATTAGACAGAACACAGGATTCCTAACAACAGACTAGAAGTCTCTGTGCTGGAGCCTGCAGCCCAAAGCTGCTGTCGGCCTCTGAGCTCAGGGTTAAAAAGGTGTGTGAGTAAATAATGGCCCAGAGTTTGTCTTTAAACAAACAAAACAAAACAAAACAAGTAAATAAACAAACCATAAAAGGTAATTTTCATCTGGATTCTCATGTTTCAAAGTTAATAGCATAAAGAAATAACAGTAGCTATTATGTAACTTTTACCCATTCATTTCTACCTCTATCCTCCAGTCTTGTTTGGCTCCCAAGAATTAGTTTCTGAAGTTTAGTTCATTCCAGACTTGCTAGATTGCTTTTTTGCATTTTTAGCCAGATATACAAAGCCTTTTATTGTACACAAATGGCATGTTCTCTATGTTTTTATATCTATGTTCAGTTTTTACATTCAATTATGTACCTTAGTAAGTTTTCCATGTGGTCACACATATGTAAATGAACACAGATGTATTTCAGTGCTATGTAGTATTTTCCAGAATGGAAGCACAATATCTTGGTCTACCTTGTTGGCAGATATATCAACTATTTCTGGTTATTTTTTTACTTTTAAAAGTCATGGCAGAGTTTGTATGAGTTTGTGTGTGTGTGTGTGTGTGTGTGTGTGTGTGTACTTTTGTCTGTGAATGTTTATGGTGTGTAAGTGAATATATGCATATGTATGTGTGTACATATATGTCTATGTAGTGACAACTTTGGAATTTTGGTTTCTTTAAAAAACACAGAAATACTGTAAGACTATGCCTTCACTTTAATTTCATATGTGGGGGTGTGGGGCTACTTTGGATTGTTCTCAGCAGCTGAGTATGATTTGCCCCATGCTCTAGTAGAGGTTTGGTTTTGCAGGCTGCAGATAGTTTCAGCAACTGTGTGATATCTGGAATTCTGGGAACTTTTCAGAGGGTGTAGAAATGCTGGGGCCCTGCTAGGTGGGGTTTTTGGTTGTGGTGTTTGCAGTTTGTTAGTAAAGAAGTAACAAAAGAAATGAAATTAGATTCAGAGAGTTCTCTCTCTCTCTCTCTCTCTCTCTCTCTCTCTCTCTCTCTCTCTCTCTCTCTCCTGCATCCTTCTTTCTTTCCTATCTAGTGTTAGGGAGTGAAACCGAGGGAATAAAGGGTGGGAAAAAGAAGAACCTACAAAGTAGGAAAGACCAGTTATAGGTGGTGCCTAATGTGGGCAAAGCAGGATGGGAAATTTTATTTCAAATGCCATAAAGAAAATAACAGGGGATGAAGAAGTAGATTTTTTTTTTCAGAACACTAGCAAAAATTTATTATGGCTGCTACTGCTGGGATGTTCCCCACTTTGCTCCCAGAAGGGATTTTCTGTTTTGTTTTTTTCTTCATAAACTTTATTTTTAAAAAAGGTTGAAAGACTTGCAGATAGGGGTGGAAGGCTTGAGAAGCAAAAAGCACTGGAGAAGAGAGCAAAAACGCCCAGTCACAGTGAGCAGGAGTTTCCCTTGGAAGGAAAGAGAGAAAGTACTCTGCCAGAGGGCAGTCAGGTCAGAGGAAAGCTGAAAAAGCAGGAAGAAAATGTGATGAAACAGCCCAGCTTCAAAAGAAAGGATTAATTTCAAACCTACCTCACTGCCAGAGTTACAGGAGGGGGTGGTCCTGGGTTATGAGATCACCATGAGTTTTCCCAGCAGTGTCATATGGCATATGCCTGTTTACAGGGTGGAACAAGGTCATGGGGAGATAGGATGATGTCCTATAGAAATGATACATCTAAGGCCTTTTAAAGAGTCTATGATATCATATGGTATGCACTTGCCTTATGTCGTTCAGTGGCTTTAAGAGCTTGGGACAAAGTTGAAGAGGAGGAAAACGTCCACCTCATTTACAAAGATTATATAAGGCTTTGGAGAAACCTTCACCATTTTTTTAATAAATCAAAGACTACTCTCAGCTGTGATCAAAGCTGTATCAGACCCTGACACAAGGCAGGTGCTGATAGGGAAATTGGTGCTTAAAAATACCGAGTGTAAAATTGATATTAGAGCTTTAAAGGCAGGAGTAGATAAAGATACGACCAATATTGGTTCTAACACATACCATGCTAATATAATAGGTCAAGCTATAGCCAGAGGTCTTCAACATCAAAATTCCCAGTTCTTCAATTTCAGGAAATACAGTCATTTGCAAAGAGACTGTGACCAAACGAAAAGCTTCAGACCTCAAAATGCCCCATGTGATAACTGCAAGAAAAATAGTACTTACTGCTGGAAACAATGAATGAGCCATTTCTAGAGTCAATGGTTTTACTAAGTCTCACACAGAAAGAATGCCTAGGTTTCCCACGTTGTGTATGGGAGGTCAACATTGGGTTCAGGAGCGCAGATCCAAGAGATTCAAGACAATTTCTTACCATTGGGAAACAGCCTTGGAGCCTTGGTTGAGAGCCCTGCAGCAAAAATTACAAGCCATCTCATCCGAGGATTAACATGCAGATTGAAAAACCTCCACTTGCTACTGCAGGCAGCTCTAGATTTCTCACAGATAAACATCTTACTCTGTGCTCCAAAATTCAATGTTATAAAATAACTACTGGAGTTTATGGTGCTTTGCCCTGGGGACCTTAGGGATGATCTTGGGAAGGAGTGGGTTCACTTCCCAAGGATTCATTGTGTATCCAGGAATTATAGATAAATATTTCAAAGGAGAAATTAAAATGGCTTATATAAAAAGAGAGATCATTTTTTCTTTTCTGACTTTTTTTTATTGGATGTTTTATTTACATTTCATATGTTGTCCCCTTACCCCATCCCCCACCCACCCAGGAACCCCCAATCCCCTCACACCTCCTCCTTCTTCTTTGTGGATGTAACCTCTATCTACCCCCCCACTCC
>NW_021620873.1:3985396-4021322 GCF_004785775.1 Grammomys surdaster
CATATGTTGTCCCCTTACCCCATCCCCCACCCACCCATGAACCCCCATCCCCTCACCCCTCCTCCATCTTCTCTGCAGATGTAACCCCTACCTACCCCCCTCTCCCACCACCCCACCCTCAAATTCCCACCCCCTGGGGCGTCCAGCCTTCATGAGGTCAAGGATCTCTTCTTCCACCTATGCCCAGCAGGGCCCTCCGCTCTTATGTATACAGCTGAAGCCATGGATCCCTCCCTAAGTGCTCCCAAGCTGGTGGTTTAGACCCTGGGAGCTGTAGTTGGTTGGTATTGTTGCTCTCCTCATGGGGCCACAAACCCTTTCAGCTCCAATGGTCTTCACTCTAACTCCTCCATTGGGAACCCCATGATCAGTTCAATGGCTAGTTGTGAACATCTGCCTCTGAATATGTCCGACTCTTGCAGACCTCTGAGGAGACATCTATATCAGGCTCTAATCAGCATGTACTTCCTGTCTTCCACATCAGCATCTACCTTTGGTGACTGCACATGGGATGGATACTCAGGTGGAATGGTCTTCAGATGGCCCCTCTTTCAGTTTCTGTCCCTCACTTTGACTCCATATTTGCTCCCTTGAGTATTTTGTTGCTCCTTCTAAGAAGGACCAAATCACCCCCACTTGGTCTTCCTTCTACATGAGCTTCATGTGGCCTGTGAGTTGAATCCTGGGCATTTAAAGGTTCTGGGTTAATATCCAATAATCAGTGAGTGAATACCATGTGTGTTCTTTTGTGATTGGCTTACTTCACTCAGGATGATAATTTCTAGTTCCATCCATTTACCTAGGAAACTCTCAAATTCATTGTTTTTAATAGCTGAGTAATTCTCCATTGTGTAAATATACCACATTTTTTGAATCCATTCCTCAGTTGAAGGACATCTGGGTTCTTTCCAGCTCCTGGCTATTAAAATAAGGTTGCTATGAACATAGTTGAGCATATATCCTTGTTGTATGTTCGAGCATCTTCTGGGTATATGCCTAGGAGTGGTATAGGTGGATCCTCAGGTAATGCTATGTCCAATTTTCTGAGGAACCACCAGACTGATTTCCAAAGTGGTTGCACCATCTTGCAATCCCACCAACAATGGAGGAGTGTTCCTCTTTCTCCACACCCTCGCCAGCATCTACTCTCACCTGAGTTTTTAATCTTAGCCATTCTGACTGGTGTGAGATGGAATCTCAGGGTTGTTTTGATTTGCATTTCCCTGACGACTAAGGATACTGAACATTTCTTTAGGTGCTTCTCGGCCATTCGAGTTTCCTCAGTTGAAAAGTCTTTGTTAAGCTCTATACCCCAATTTTTAATAGGGTTATTTGGTTGTCTGGAGTCTAATTTCTTGAGTTCTTTGTATATATTGAATATTAGCCCTCTATCAGATGTAGGATTGGTAAAGATCTTTTCCAAATTTGTTGGTTGTCGTTTTGTCCTATTGACAGTGTCCTTTGCCTTACAGAAACTTTGCAATTTTATGAAGTCCCATTTGTCAATTCTTGATCTTAGAGCATATGCCATTGGTGTTCTGTTCAGGAACTTTTCCCCTGTGCCCAAGTATTTGAGGACCTTCCCCACCTTCTCTTCTATTAGTTTCAGTGTATCTGGTTTTATGTGGAGGTCCTTTATCCACTTAGACTTGAGCTTTGTACAAGGAGATAAGAATGGATCAATTTTCATTCTTCTACATGTTGTCCTCCAGTTGAACCAGCACCATTTGTTGAAAATGCTATCCCTTTTCCACTGGACAGTTTTAGCTCCTTTGTCAAAGATCAAGTGACCATAGGTGTGTGGGTTGATTTCTGGGTCTTCAATTCTATTCCATTGATCTTCCTGCCTGTCTCTGTACCAATACCATGCAGTTTTTATTACTATTGCTCTGTAGTACAGCTTGAAGTCGGGGACGGTGATTCCTCCAGAAGTTCTTTTATTGTTGAGAATAGTTTTCGCTATCTTGGTTTATTTTTTACTCCATATGAATTTGAGAATTTCCTTTTCTAACTCTGTGAAGAATTGAGTTGGGATTTTAATGGGAATTGCATTGAATCTGTAGATTGCTTTTGGCAAGATGGCCATTTTTATTGTATTAATCCTGCCAATCCATGAGCATGGGAGATCTTTCCATCTTCTGAGATTTTCTTTGATTTCTTTCCTCAGGGACTTGAAGTTGTTGTCATACAAGTCTTTCACTTGCTTGGTTAGACTCACAGCAAGGTATTTTATATTATTTGTGACTAATGTGAAGGGTGTCATTTCCCTAATTTCTTTTTCAGTCTGTTTATCTTTCCTGTAGAGAAAGGCTACTGATTTGTTTGAGTTGATTTTGTATCCAGCCACTTTGCTGAAGTTGTTTATCAGGTTTAGGAGTTCTCTGGTGGAAGTTTTGGGGTCACTTAAGTATACTATCATATCATCTGCAAGTAGTGAGATTTTGACTTCTTCCTTTCCTATTTGTATCCTTTTGACTTCTTTTTGTTGTCTAATTGCTCTGGCTAGGACTTCCAGTACTATATTGAATAGGTAGGGGGAGAGTGGGCCGCCTTGTCTAATCCCTGATCTTAGTGGGATTGCTTCAAGTTTCTCTCCATTTAGTTTGATGTTGGCTACTGATTTGCTGTAAATTGCTTTTGCTATGTTTAGGTAGGGGCCTTGAATTCCTGACCTTTCCAAGACTTTTATCATGAAAGGATGTTGAATTTTGTCAAATGCTTTCTCAGCATCTAGTGAGATGATCATGTGGTTTTTTTCTTCGAGTTTGTTTATATAGTGGATTACATTGATGGATTTCCAAATATTGAACCATCCCTGCATTCCTGGGATAAAACCTACTTGATCATGATGGATGATTCTTTTGATGTGTTCTTGGATTCGGTTTGCTAGAATTTTATTGAGTATTTTTGCATTAATATTCATAAGGGAGATTGGTCTGAAGTTCTCTTTCTTTGTTGGGTCTTTGTGGGGTTTGGGTATGAGTGTAATTGTAGCTTCATAGAACGAATTGGGTAGTGTTCCTTCTGTTTCTATTTTGTGGAATAGTTTGAAGAGAATTGGTATTAGGTCTTCCTTTAAGGTCTGATAGAATTCAGCACTAAAACCATCTGGTTCTGGGCTTTTTTTGGTGGGGAGACTTTTAATGACTGTTGCTATTTCCTTAGGGGTATGGGACTGTTTAGATGGTTTATCTGCTCCTGATTTAACTTTGGTACCTGGTATCTGTCTAGGAAGTTTTCCATTTCATCCAGGTTTTCCAGTTTTGTTGAGTATAGGCCTTTGTAGTAGGATCTGATGATTTTTTAAATTTCTTCAGTTTCTGTTGTTATGTCTCCCTTTTCAGTTCTGATTTTATTAATTTGGATACTGTCTCTGTGCCCTCTGGTTAGTCTGGGTAAGGGTTTATCTATCTTGTTGATTTTCTCAAAGAACCAGCACCTGGTTTTGTTGATATTTGTGTAGTTCTTTCTGTTTCTATTTGGTTGATTTCAGCCCTGAGTTTGATTATTTCCTGCCTTCTACTCCTCCTGGGTGTATTTACTTCTTTTCGTTCTAGAGCTTTTAGTTGTGCTGTCAAGTTGTTAGTGTGTGCTCTCTCCAGTTTCTTTTTGTAGGCACATTTAGAGCTATGAGTATTCCTCTTAGCATTGCTTTCATGGAGTCCCACAAGTTTTGGTATGATGTGTCCTCATTTTCATTACATTCTAAAAAGTCTTTAATTTCTTTCTTTATTTCTTCCTTGACCAAGTCATCATTGAGTAGAGAGTTGTTCAGTTTCCATGTGCATGTGGGTTTTCCATTGGTTTTGTCATTATTAAAGATCAGTCTTAGTCCGTGGTGATCTGATAAGATGCAAGGGATTATTTCAATCTTTTTGTATCTGTAGAGGCCTGTTTTATGACCAATTATATGCTCTATTTTGGAGAAGGTACCATGAGGTGCTGAGAAAAAGGTATATTCTATTGTTTTAGGATGAAATGTTCTATAGATGTCTGTTAAGTCCATTTGGTTCATAACTTCTGTTAATTTCAAAGTGTCTTGGTTTAGTTTCTGTTTCCATGATCTGTCCATTGCTGAGAGTGGGGTGTTGAAATCCCCCACTATTATTGTGTGAGGTGTAATGTGTGTTTTGGGCTTTAGTAAAGTTTCTTTTATGTATGTAGGTGCCCTTGCATTTGGAGCATAGATGTTCAGAATTGAGAGTTCACCTTGGTAGATTTTTCCTTTGATGAGTATGAAGTGTCCTTCCTTATCTTTTTTGATTAATTTTGGATGAAAGTCGATTTTATTTGATATTAGAATGGCTACTCCAGCTTGTTTCTTGGGACCATTGGCTTGGAAAATTGTTTTCCACCCTTTTATTCTGAGGTAGTGTCTGTCTTTGTCACTGAGGTGCGCTTCTTGTATGCAGCAAAATTCTGGGTCTTGTTTGTGTATCCAGTCTGATAGTCTGCGTCTTTTTATTGGGGAATTGAGACCATTGATGTTAAGAGATATTAAGGAAAAATGATTGTGGCTTCCTGTTATTTTTGTTATTAGAGGTAAAGTTATGTTTGTATAGTTATCTTCTTTTGGGGTTGTTGGAAGATTACTTCCTTGCTTTTTCTAGGTTTTAGTTTCCCTCTTTGTGTTGGCATTTTCCATCAGTTATCCTTTGAAGTGCTGGGTTTGTGGGAAGATATTGTGCAAATTTGGTTTTGTCATGGAATATCTTGGTCTCACCATCTATAGTGATCGAGAGTTTTGCTGGGTATAGTAATCTGGGCTGGCAATTGTGTTCTCTTAGGGTCTGTATGATGTCAATCTAGGATCTTCCTGCTTTTATAGTCTCTGGTGAGAAGTCTGGTGTAATTATTATAGGTCTGCCTTTATATGTTACTTTACCTTTTCCTCTTACTGCTTTTAGTATTTTTTCTTTGTTTTGTGCATTCGATGTTTTGATTATCATGTGACAGGAGGTATTTCTTTTCTGGTCTAGTCTATTTGGCGTTCTGTAGGCTTCTTATATGTTTATGGGCATCTCTTTCTTTAGGTTAGGGAAGTTTTCCTCTATAATTTTGTTTAAAATATTTACTGGCCCTTTAAGTTGGGAATCTGTACTCTCATCTATACCTATTATCCTTAGGTTTGGTCTTCTCATTGTGTCCTGGATTTCCTGGATGTTTTGAGTTAGGAGTTTTTTGCATTTTGCACTTTTTTTGACAACTGTGTCAATATTTTCCATAGTATCTTCTGCATTTGAGATTCTCTCTTCTATCTCTTGTATTCTGTTGGTGATGGTTGTGTCTATGACTCCTGATCTCTTTCTTTGGTTTTCTATCTCCATAGTTGTCTCCCTTTGAGCTTTCTTTATTGTTTCTTTTTCCATTTTCAGATCCTGAATGTTTTTGTTTAATTCCTTCTTTGTGTTTTCTTGCAGTTCTTTAAGGGATTTCTGTGATTCCTCTTTAAGGGCTTCTATCTGTTTACTTGTACTCTCCTGTATTTCTTTAAGGGAGTTACTTATTTCCTTCTTATAGTCCTCTATCATCATCATGAGAAGTGATTTTAATTCTGAATCCTGCTTTTCCGGTGTGATGGGGTGTCCAGGGCTTGCTATATTGGGAGAACTGGGTACTGATGATGCCACGAAACTTTAGTTTCTGTTGCTTATGTTCTTGCTCTTGCCTTTCACCATCTGGTTAACTTTAGTGTTACCTGCCCTCACTGTGTAAGACTGGAGTCTGTATTTCCAGTTATCTTGCTTGTGGCAGAGCTCCTCAGAGTCCAAAAGTCTCTGTGGTCTTATGATCCTAATCTCCTGTGTGGAAGAACTCCTGGGACTCAGGCCACCTCTTGGATCTGGAAATCCTTCTGCTCTGGGTGCAGTGGTTCCTCTAGGATGGCTCAGGATATGATGTCTCCCAAGTGCAAACCAGCTTGGTGTCTGCTGCTCTGAGTGCAGTGACTCCTCGGCTGCTCTGAGTACAGTGGCTCCTCTAGGATGGCTCAGGATTCAGTATCTCCATAGGAGCAGACCAACTCTGTGTGTGCCCCAGCCCAAAGGACCAGGCAGGGGCAGAAGGGAAGTGGAATTCCAGAGGGGCAGGGTTTGTAGCTGGTGGGTCCTGAATGCCCCTGGCTCCCAGATGTATCTCTGGGGCTTAGGGAGTGAGATGGAGTTCTTACTGGCTGCTCTGAGTGCAGTGGCTCCTCTAGGATGGTTAAGGATTCAGTATCTCCACAGGAGCAGACTAACTCTGTGTTTGCCCCAGCCCAAAGGCGAGAGATACAATATAACACAGGTGACAGAATTCCTCAGCTTTTGTTTTTCCCTATATCAAAGACAAAACTGCTCTCGTAGAGAGAACAGGAGGGTTTGAAATTACAGGAAAATGTGTATTTTGGCAAACAGTTGTTAATGATTAGAGGCCAAAATTAAAATTATAAGTAAATAATACTGAGATAGAAGATTTGGTGACTACAGGAGCTAATGTAACTATATTTCACAAAAATCTTGGAATTCAGAATGGCCACTTAAAAATTTTATACCCAATTCCTAGGAATTGGAAAATTATCTCAGATAAAACAAAGTTTATGATGGGTTAAATATGTGGGACTGGAAGGTATAATAGGAAAATTAAAGCCTGGTGTGGCTTACATACCTACAAATTTATAGAGAATAGATCTTTTACAACAGTGGGGAACTCAGATTAAGATTCCCTTAATACCAGAGACAATCCCTAAATAACGTGTGAAGTGGTAGATGCTCCTGGGGAAGGTATTGATATATGTCATGAAAAGCAACCTCAGGCTGTGCCAATTGTCCAAACACAGGACAAGTAGCTATAGAAAGATCTAATTGCACCTTAAAGAAAATACTTGTAAAACAACGGCGGGAGAGAACACCCCCCCAAAAAAACCAGAGATAGAATAAATAGCACTCTGCTAACTTTAAATTTTCTGAATGTTAATAAGAAAGGAATAAGAGGAGCTGAGAGACACTGGGCTATATAAGGAAAATCCCTGTAGAATTAAATCAGCCTATAAACTATAAGGATGTGTTAACATTAGAATGGAAGCCAGTGAAAGTTTTGCTTTGGAGATTCAGACTTGTTTATATTTCCACAGGAAGTGAAAAGCTGTGGTTACCATCAAAAGAGATAAAGATTACAATTCAGTATCAAAAGTCAGACCCCGGAGAGAGGCTAGTGTGGTCTCTGGATCAAATTCTAAGAATCATCTCTTACCTAGAGAGTCTTAATTCCACTGACAACTGTCTCCAATCTGACAAACCCTTTGTACCATAGACAAGGAGAGAGCTTCTTGTGCATATTCCTAGCTATGCCTGGGTCTGTCCTCTCTAATGTGGAATTACAATGAGTTAAGAAGGATATATTTGTGGCCATAGCTTCTTAATTACTTGTTGGAGTTCATAGACTTTGACATGCTTTTTATCTTGAAACAGAGAAGGTTGTACCTAAGTTTATACCAGTAATAACTTCTTCAGACTTGTATTCAACTAGAAGTATCATATTTAATCAGAACTTATAATTGTAAAATACCTTCTTTTGTAAGTCACTTTCTAATTTCAGACATCTTACACTTTATCTAACACTGAAGTGTGTCTGAGAGAATTTTTACATGTGAGGGAGGAGTACTGAATCAGGTCTGACTACAAAAGATAATCACAATCCCTTTCTAAAGGAGATGGTCTTATTGCCAGATGTCATTTGGTTTCTGAGAACCTAGATGAGCATCATTGTACAAGCTGAGGGGTGGAGGAGGAGGCAGAAGCGTTGTGTACTGCTGATGGACAATAGAGACGTGTAGAAATTCTGGGAGGAACACTCAGAGGAGGAATAGAAGTGTAAATTCTGGGCTTTACACAAAGGAAGATCCAGAACCTTTAAACACACACACACACACACACACACACACACACACACAAATACACTCATACACATAAGCATGCATACATACACAGAGGAATTCACATACTTCTATATGCACATACTCACAGGTATTCACACACTTTTGTATGCACATACTCACAGGTATATACACACTCATGCACACACTCACACACATGCAAACACACAAATAGTCTAGTTACTCACTCAGACACAGCCCCCATGGCATATTCCTTAGAAGCAGGATATCCAGCAAAACTTCTTCCCTTCTTCATACCAAATTCTTGGTAAAATGACATCGTTGTTTCTTTATGTCAAGCTGGAGAACCAAAGGATGGGAAACTAGCAGGAACCAGGAAGGAAATGGTGTCAGCAGGGCTAAGCATCCTGCCTAAAGCCCAGCCACAGTGCATAGCCCACGGAGTCCCTCTGCTCTTGGTCTTGGACTCTGTTCTGTTTGAACATGAACTGACCCCCCCCCCAATAAGCTCATGGGTTAAAGCTTAGCTGCAGCACTGGTTTGAAAGGTGCCAGAATTTTCAGGTAGTGAAGGGGAGTAGGTCACCAGGGACCCTGAAATTGTCTTGTCTCTGACTCTGTTCCTGTCCCTTTTTGTGTTTCCAGCCTACCAGACTGTGAGCTGCAGAGTCCTGCAATGCCTTCCCATCTATAATGAACTTACATCTCTGAAACTGTGCATTAAAATAAATTACATCTTCTACATTATTTATGTCTGATATTTTGATTATAGTTATGCAGAAAGCTAAGGGTTAAATTAACCCTTCTGTGTACAACATCTAGTACTCTGCTCATGAAAATTAGCTGTGAGGTAGAGATTTCTATATTTCAAGGGACTAGGACATTCAGTAGAGTACTCTGCTATTCATTTCTGTATGTAAAAAAAAAAAAAACTTAAAACAAAACAAAACCTCTACAGTTCTCAGTCACTGATGGTGAGTGCAACCTTTTAGGATGCTTCTCTTTGCCCTCCTGTGGGTTCAGCCATGCTACCCTGACAAAGGAGTGTCATGGAAATCATTCTATTCACAGTGAAGTATCTGCTAGAAGGAGGCATGTGAGCTGTCTTCTGACCTCTCTTAGAGGAGATATGATTGGACATTTCTATGAGTGGAAACCTCACTGTAATTCAGATGTGATGCGAGATTCCTGGTACCCTGGGTGTCCCCAATTTGAGACTCAAATTGTCTTACTAGAGAAGGACTCAGATCCATGGGTTCTAATATTGAGCTTGGCTCTCAACAATCATCCCAAAGAGCCAGGCCATCAAGAAAACCTGCTCTGTCATTGCAAATTAAACAGAATGCTTAATAGTTCACAGGAGGAAAACACAAAACACATAAACAGCCTTTCAGGTTTAACAAGCTGAGGAGTTAGCTGAATGTTTTCTTCAAGTTGACAATGAGAAGTGACATCCACACAATGGGGTGCCACTACTCTTAGCAGATCCATTCTTTCTTGACTAATAAACACAAATATTGTGTAGAATCTGCTTCCTGTTTAATTTTCTGCAGCACAATGCAGAACTAGACCATAGCAACCCAACAGCTTCCAACATGCTCTCAAGGGAGAGAAAGACTCCCCAGAAGGTAAATACCCAGGTTGAACTCATTTTCATAGCAGAAAGAGACGTTACTATAAACAGTTATCATGACTAGACCCATGGTTCCACTTCTGATTCTTCCGTTGTACTCAGATGTAATACACTCTATAGATCCAGTACAGCAGTAATGGTGGCTCACAGTACTCACGAGGCTGAGGTGTCAAGATCTCAAGTTCAGTGCCCACATGGGCGCCACAAGACCTTGTTTCAAAAGCGAGAGCACATATATATTAAAGGTTCATGCCCCATAACTTTGGAAAAGATATCATCACCTGCCACATGACCAAAACAATCAAAATAGAAAACATGGGAACTGCAATCTCCTTGTCCCTTTCTGCAGCTAACCTCTTCCACCCCACAGCTCTAGACAACCTTCTGCTTCCTGTGGCTTAGTCTGAACAGATGTTTTGTGGAGTAGAAACATTCCTATAATTTAGATGTTCTGCAGTTCCTGGTACCCTGGGTGCCCTCGATTTAAGGCAATGTCCTGTACAGTCCTGTGTGTCTTTTCTCATTTGCCATAGCAGCTGTGACATTCACTCAGGTAGTCAATAGCCTCTCCCTTTGTTGCTAAGTACATCCCAGAGCCCCGTGATTTCTTTGTTCACCCCCTGAGCGCAGACGGGGTCCCATCGGAGCATATAGTAAGGTGTGCTGTCCCAAATATTTACAGATGATCCTTTGAAGGGCAGTGTGTTTTCGGTTCTCACAGATGGATTATCTGAGAGTAGCTTCCAAGGGTCATGTTGTGAGTGTTTAGTTTTTACACGGAATGGACTGTTTTCCAACATGGTCAGACCATATTCCAAATCCTCTCCAACCCTGGGGTTCCATGACTTTCAGGACCGGAACAGCCTAGAAAAGGGAAGGAGATAACGCACTGAAGATTCATTTGCATTTCCCAAAGTGTTTGCTCAAAGTTTGACCGCTTTTACACTTTTTACTATATCTTGTTCTTATTGAGTGTGTGTGTGAGTGCAAGTATGTGTATGTGTAAGTGAATGTGTGTGTGAGTACGTGTGTGTGAATATGTGTGTTGTGTCTAAAATCTTATATTTAGATAAAACTCCTTTGCTAAATATGTTGCAGGTCGTTGGGTGATGATAGACCTGGTCCACCAAGCCCAGCTTCCAACTGTTTTGTTTTTTCTTAATATAGATATATTTTTCTCAAAATAATTGCCTTTATGACGTCTCTTGTTTTTTTGAAGGACAAGCCTGCTAAATTGTGATAAAATTCAGTTCTCAATTTTTTTATACACGTCTTTTGGGTAAAAGCAAACCCATGGGGGGTGGGGGGACAGGTCTTTCTGCTCTGAAAGGCTTTTTCTATTTTTATGTAGAGATTTTATAGTTCTAGTCTTAAGTGTAAGTTCATAACTCACTAGAGTTACCTTGGAGTTACAAGGTAAAATGAGGATAATAAGCTATTTCCCCAGGATTTTCAGCACAAGGTTTTTTTTTTTTCCCCTTTGAATTTCCTTGCCATCGTTGTCTAAAATCCATGGAGTGTGTGTATAGTCTCTCCTGCAGTCTGCTTTGTCTCACTGACAGGTGTCCATCGTCAGCCCAGTAACACACTGTCTTCACCAACTTCACAGCAAAGTCTTCAAGTCACAAGCTTGCATCTTCCAACTGTGTTGACTTAAAGAACAGACCTGAAAAGTAAAATTGATAAGGCAATTTATAGTAGCATCAAAATATGAAAAACTTGGGAATCAGTTTGACAAAATATGCACAAGGCCTGTATGATGAAAATACATTTCCAAACAATTTGAAAAGCTACGACGTTGGAAAAGGTGTGCAATATTCATGAGACATAAATTTCTATTTGACTCTGATAGGGAGTTTTTAAAACACACACACACAGACACACACACACCAGATGTTGAATTTTATCAAATACTTTTATTTCGTTATTTGAAATAACCCAGTCATTTCCCCTCTTTATTTTGTTGGCACAGAGAATTGTAGATTGATTGTGGAATTGATTGAGAAGTGTAAATCTGTTTTTGCACTCCTGGGATAAAGCTCAGTTGATCATGATGAATTATCTTTCAAAACTGTTACGGGATCAAATGGGACTTTGTAAAGGATGATAGAAAAAAGTCAATAACTGTGTGGAAAAAAATACTCAGCACCATGAGACTTTTGGAAGAGCTCACCAAAACCACAGTGAAGGCCAGGCATAATGTTGTGCACCTGTATCCCTGAACAAGGAGGCTGAGGCAGGTGGATGGAGAGTTTGAAACCAATCTGAGCTACAAAGCAAGACCATGTCTCACCTAAAAACAAAAGAAAAAAAAAAGACTGTAAGGAGCTGTTTCTTCACAGCCATTTGAATGCTAATAGTAAAAAGAATAACAGTAGAAACTGTTACTGAGGAAATGAAGCAACTGGACCTCCTCCCCGATGCCAGTGGGTCAAGTGTGCTAGTTTGGGAAACACTTTTATTACTCCTTACAGATTTAGACATACACTTTCTACATGAGCTAGGCATTCTACTCCGCGATATTTATTTTTTTTAAAAAATAAAGCTATATGTTAGTGAAACACATGAACACAAATTCATCTAACATCTTTGTTCCAGTTGCTTTCTAGTGCTGTGAAAAAACACTAAGACCAACAGCAACATGGAAAGTAAATGGTTTATTTGGTTTACATGGTTTACACATCTCAATCACACTCATTTACTAAGGGAAGCCAGGACAGGAACTCTAAGCAGGAAACCAGAGGCAGGAACTGAAGCAGAGGCCACAGAATAATGTTTATTACTGTCTTGCCCCTACACCCCCTCATTTGCTTATCTTCCTTTTTTAAAAAACACAACTCAGGGCCATCTGCTCTGTGATAGCATCCACAAAGGACCAAGCCTTCCCACATCAATCATTAATAACGAAATGCCTCATTGGTCAATCTGATAGAGGCAGTTCCTCAACTGACATTCCCTCTTCCCAAATGACTCTACTCTGTGTCAAGATGATAAAAATCCAACAAGTGCAACAGCCACTCACAGCAGCCAACAGCTGGAAACAACCTGCTGGCCCTTAACAAGTAAACTGACAAGCTGTAGTAACCTCATACATGCTCGGTGATATGGAAGCACGCTTGAGGGCTGGACAGTAATTCCGTAGTCCTGGCCAGCAAGAGCAGAGATTTAGGGAAGAAAACAACATTCATACCAAATATTAGAGACTCTCAATTCTCTTCAGCACCAGAAAAGAAAAAAGGAAGGAGGAAGGGAGGTAGACAGGAAGGCAGGAAGGGAGGGAGGGAGAGAGCGAAGAACGGAGGGAGAGAGAGAGAGAGAATGAATATTGAGTATTCTTATATTTGTGAGAAATTCTAGAGCAAGTATAATCATCTGTGGTGGATGGAGACCTGGCTCAGGTGAACGAAGCTGACTTGGGAAGGAGAAGGCAGATGAAAAAGCTTTCTGGAGAGAAGAAAAGGTTCTGTGTCTAACTAGAGCAGTGGCCACACAGGGGCTAAGGTTTGTCAAGTCGCTGAACTGTACACTGACAACATTCTTCCTTTCTTTCTTGAAGAAAGAAACGCACTATATTATGTGTGTGTATGTATTGCAGGGCATGCATGCAGTGAATTAAACATGACTGTGGAGCTACCATGTAGGTGCTGAGAAGTGAACTTGGGTCCTCTGGAAAAAGAACCAATGCTCTTAAGACATTGAGCCATCTCTCCAGTCAGTCTCTCTCTCTCTCTCTCTCTCTCTCTCTCTCTCTCTCTCTCTCTCTCTCTGACTGGCTTTGAATTCACTATATAGCTAAGGATGGCCTTGAACTGCTGAGGCCTCTGCCTCTACTTTCTGACGGCTAGCTTTACAGGTATATATATATATACATGCAAACATATTTAGAGGTATGGGCATATATATTCTATATATTTTTACATGCATGGATATATACATATATGTATATATTTTATAGGTATGAACATATATATTTTTACATGCATGGATATTTTACATGCATACCTATATATATTAGGTATGTACTTTCTACAGATATGTATATATACATATGTATATATACACGTATAATACATATATAGATATAGCACAATGGACAACTAGAAAAGATACTGCTGTAGTGAGAATTCTGGAATTTTGCTTAAGAATGTGCTTTCATTTTAATCCAAGGTTCGGGGATATGGGCCTGCTTCAGACTGTCTGTAGCAGCTGACTATGGTTTGACTCATGTTCTACCAGAGGCTTGGTTTTGTTTCTGTGGATATTTCTGTGATTGTATAATGTGTGGAATTCTGAGAACTTTTCAGAGGGTGTATAAATGCTAGAGCCCTAATAGGCAGTGTGGTGGCTGTCGGTTGTCAGGGTTTGTTAGTGATCATGCTCAAAGAAGAAGCAAAAGGAAGGAAATTAGACCCAGGGATCGATCTCTCTCTCTCTCTCTCTCTCTCTCTCTCTCTCTCTCTCTCTCTCTCATCTACTGATAGGGGGTGAAACTAAGGGGATAAAGGATGGGAAAAAGAACCTACAAAGTAGCAAAGACCAGCTACGCCCTGCCTCAAATGAGATGGAAGGCAAGGACCAGATGAACATGTGAGCACACATGTGTTACATGTACACATGTATTATACATATATTACACACACACACACATATATATGTAATATATATATATATATATATATATATATATATATATATATATATATTACATTGTTGAAGTAATTATTTAAAACGGCCGCTGGTCAAGCCAACTATCTAAGCTGCTGTGGCTCTGCCTAGCTCAGCCATCATGTTCCGCAGCCAGAGGCCATGTGTGTGCGGCAGCTAGAAATTGCCAGCTAGAAACACCAGCCCTGCCACCCACGAGATGCCAGCGTGGGAGATGGCTCTGCCAATCTTCCATGCTGTCTTCGAAAGGCTGGACATTGCCCAGACCATCCCACCATCCACGTGGGCTCAGTACAAATGAGACTCTAATGCTTAGATTATCCAAAGGCTTTATATGTTTGGTAATGTTCAATAACGAGATGGCCATACAATCAGAGATGTAACCCAATACTAACCTAGATAAACCAACTACCTTTGACTGCTAGAGATACGCACACATCAGCTTCCATGTCCCCCCCCATCCCTCTCCCCCAGCTCCTCCTCTTCCTTCTCTTCTTCCTCTCCTTACTCCTCCTCTTCCTCTCCTTACTCTTCCCACCTTAGCTCCTCCTACATTACATGTACACACCTACCACACAAATGAACATTAAAATAGAAACAATCATTAATTTGTGACTACTTAACATGTTTTCCTGGTTCACAGAGAACTGAATGTATTTGTTTACCATTGAGTCCTTGGTACCTGTGACTAGAAGGAACCTGGTCTACAGCTGTGTTAGGGGAAGGAAAGAAGAGTTTACAGTAACTATGGAGGGACAGTGCTTGTTGCACAAAGCCAGAAGACATCATGCTGGAGTCCTATCACTACTGCTGGGTAAATTCACCAAGCCTGAGACAACAGGAGGAGGGAGGTCCCCATGTCATCTAAAGCCTTCAAAGCAAGCACTGAGAAATAAGTGCATTCTACCAAGCAGCAGCATTGGGAGGAGTGGGAGCTGGAGTTGGTGACAGGGAGGGAATGAAGGCAGAGGTGAGTGGAGGCTGAGTGAGACAGGAGGAAACTTAGGGCTGTTCATTCGTCTCCCTCCAGCTCACTGACCCAAAATCCAGACCGTTGTGCATGTCTGCTGGAAGGGCTTCCCACCCACGCTTACAGGGGCATGACTTGGACTGCTCCCACTGATCTCTGTGAGACCCTGGTGTTTAATGGCAGTCCCAGCCTGGGGCCTACTGCAAATGAGCTTTAAAGGGAGTGTCTTTGGTCTTCTGACTGCCGCACACACCAGAGACAGTAAATTACAAGCTGAAAATTCATTACATTTGTGCAAAACTTGAATTTATTTAGACAAAGGCAGATGGAGAGGGTGGGTAATCTCGTTACATTTCAGCACACTTCACTTTATCGAGAAGAAATGAAACATCGCGCTATGCGTTTTCTTTCCATCTGCTTTCTCTTGCCTAAGCTCAGTTTTTTTTTATTAATATAATGAATTCATCTTCCCTCCCTCTCAGTTCCATTAGCCTGTACTCCTAATTAAGTTTTGTGTGCGTTGTCCTTTTCAGCAGTGCAGAGTCTCTCTTTTTGATGTGGCTATTTTCCTCCGACCTCAAATCATTCACACAGATCAACTGCTGCTTCAAGACATATGAAACGTCTTAATCAAATTATCATTTTTCTCAAACGTGAAGAAATTATCTAAGCCCTTCTGTTCCCCAGACAGCTCTAACCTGAAGGGCAGATTCTACAGAGGACTGGAACTAACTCTTGACTTGGAATTTTGAAGAAGTACAGAAGGATCCGTGCCTCTCTGATTGCTAACCTCTAGACCTTGGGCAGCTGGCTACTGACCAGATCATTAGTTTCCTTCCCCCTTTTATTTCCTGGTTTCCCTTTTGCACCACCCACCCTACACTCACCAGTATTATTTCTTTTCCTTAAGAAATAGAAAGACTTTATTTTTAAACGTATGTGTGGGGGGGGGGCGGGTGTGTGCACACGAGTGCAGGTCCTGTGAAGATCTGGGAGCTGAACTCCAGCCTCAGCAAGAGCAGTCCACTGGTCATCTGTTCATACTCCTTGTTTCTGAATGGAATAAATGGAGACTATCCAGACCATCCTAATCCTCATAGACAGGAAAGAGTCAGGTATGCCTAGAAGAATGTAGTAACCCAGATAAGATCCTACCCTCCTCAAGTTCATGTCCAAACAGTCTGATGCTAATCCTAACATTGCCATTCCCAGTCTGGCTGACAGAAGAACCGTTGGCCAGGGTGATATGGTCACTACCTGCTCTGGCTGGTCAGTCTGGCTGTTGCCTTGACTCCCTGTGACACTGTTCTGACCTTGGGTGACATTCCTTTAGGTTATGGAGAAGGAGACATATCAGACCCCTGCCTCAAAGCCCAGCCCCATCTGTCCATCTGTCTAGGGCAAACTTTGTTGCCCACATATTTACATCTGTAGCTATACAGTGGCTTAGGAGTCAAACCGTCTTCTAAGAGCTTCTGTGAGGCGTCTAGGTGAGAGACACCAGACATGCTCATTCGGTCCTTATCAGGAATGCTTAAACACATCGGCCATCGCCACCACTGTTCTCTGTTGCTCCCTGTTAGGAATCCTGCTGGATTGCCACAGGCTGCTGCAAAGATCTAGAAAAACAATTTACACCAAATATTAAAGAGAAGCCTCCCTTCTCTCTTGACCTGGTCCTGATGGGGTAACTAAGGAAAATATGAGTCATACTGCTCTACCAGGAAATCCAAGGCCAGAGAGGAGGATGATCCCCACCTCCTTGTTTCAACACTCCTGGGTGGTATTTGCTTTAGTCAGAACTTCCATCTTGGGGCACTGTGTCCTTTAGAATAGAACAATCCCACAGTAACAATCGATAGTAGACTTCCCTGGGTGAAGCTATGTTGCCTCTAAGTATGGGCCAGGGAAGTCTACTATCGATTGTTACTGTGAAATTTAGCAAATAGGACTCAGCTGCCTCCCTCCACACTCCTGTACCCTGGATTATGGGAAGCCATCCCAGTTTCTGGCCTTTTGTTCTCCCAGCTACTGATTTCTGAGAACAAACCGAAACAGCTCAACTGCAGATATACCCAGAGCAAGCCACCTTCTGACCTGGCTGTTCTTCCTCAAAACAGGGGCAGGGAAAGTACACACCCACCTCCATGGCCAGCAGGAGGTGCCACATTGCCACTGGGTGGTAGAATGGCTAGCCCCTTTGTTTTGTCTTTTGAAACCTTCAGAATTAACTCACACAAACCATTGTCTGAGGAACCAGTGAGCAAGGTTTAATGACTGTGCTCCTGGGCTCTAAGGAGAGAGCACATTTTCTCAGACTTAAATCTTCTAAATTGGAATTGCCACCTTTAAAGGGTAAGCTGACCCAATGTCCTTGTGGTCAGAGAAGCTTCTAAATGCAGTAGAAAAATTAACACTTCCCTTTCAGACACTGGATGGGAGAGGCCACGGATGGGTCAGAAGATTGGCTCAAATCAAATTGCTGGAGTCTTTCAAGTTTATTTTTATAGATGGAAGACTCCACGACACCAATCCTTTCTACTTCCTTCCTCTGCCACATCTCTCCCTCTACCTTGGAGCTTCAGTGTGTTCTATCATGAGCCTGCTTGCCCACCCCAGCAGACAGGGCTGGCCCCCACTGATGTAGCAAAATCATCCACATCCAGAGAAGTCAAAGAGCCATTATGAAGGAAGGCAGGATGGTGAGTAGCGGTTGTCTTCATCAGCACCTGAGCCTCTCTGACCCCAGGCTGGGTACTCTACAGGTCAGCTGATGCTCGGCCATGAAGAGGAGAGCACCCTGGCTGCTGTGAGAGGTAGCAGAGGACTGGAGATGTTGTGACCTGGGGCAGTGCCCTAAGGGCTGGAGCTGGGGACTGCAGGACATGGTTCTGGAGAAATAACTTGCAGATAGTAAAGGAAAAAATAACTTGAGATTTAGAGCCCTGGAGCCCAAGTTCCTGAGTTTTAATCCTGACTCTGTGTGAGGATGATGAGACCATAGGCAGATGCCTATTTTCCCCACAGGAAACCCACAACATGTAAACAAAAATGTAATCCTTCTCCTTCCTCCCTTCTTCCCTCCCTCCTCTTCCTCTTCTTCTTCTTCTTCTTCTTCTTCTTCTCCTTCTCTCTCTCTCTCTCTCTCTCCTTCTCTCCTTCTCTCCTTCTTTTCTTTCTTTCTTGAGACAGAGTTTCTGTGTAGCCTGGATGCCCTGGAACTCACTCTGTAGATGGGGCTGGCCTCAAACCCAGAGATCCACCTGCCTGTGTCTTGGAAGTGCTGGGATAAGAGGTGTGTGTCAACATCACTCTGTTAAAGATGAGTGGCACTGTAATTTAGTGATAAAGCTTAGCAACTCCAGGGCCTTCAGTGATGGCCATGCAAATGGGAGACTTTTGCAGAGCCTCTCTCCCACAAGACAGAGTTCCTTTGTATAGCCCTGACTGTCCTAGAACTCACTATATAGATCAGGCTGGCCTCCGACTTAGAGATCTACTTACCTCTGCAAGCATTGGGATTAAAGGTATGTGCCACCACTTCCCAGTGAAAATATTTTATTTTTCAAACTCATGGATTTTAGAATTATTGTTACATTTATTTATTTGTGTGTGTGTGTGTGTGTGTGTGCACACAGTACTTGCAAGCTGGTGCACACACATACACTCTATAGCTCATGGGTGGCAGTCAGAGGACAACTTGCCAGAGTCACTTCTGTCCTTCTACAAGCTGGGTTCATGGGATTGCCTGGGCAGCAAGTGCCTTTACCAGCTAAGCCATGTTCCTGGTCCCTTGATTTTAATATTCTAATGGAATCCATTCCAAGACTAGAAATGCAATTTTGTTGGTAGGGTGATTGGCTAACATGCACAAAACCTTGAGTCCCATTCCCAGCACTGCATAAACTGGTGTGGTGGTGCTTGCCTGTGATCTCTGCTTTTGGGAGAGGAAGGCAGGAAGATCAGAAGCTCAACATCATCCTTGGTTATGAAGCAAGTTTGAGACCAGCCTTGAATACATAAGTTTCAGTCCATAATAACAACAATAATATACAGTAATAGATGAAGGAAGAGAAAAAGGAAACCATTTGGCTGTCCCCAGCAGCTCTATCGCAGAAAGGGTGAGATCCACTGCCCCCTACACACCCACATCTCTACCCTTGCCTATCTCCGAAGTCTCTGTTCCTTCTCTCCTCCATTGCTCAGCTCCAGTCCCACCAGCCTCTTTGCTCAGATGTGGAGACGTTTCTCTCACCTTAGGACTCATGCTACTCCCCCGTCCACGCTGCTCCACTGACCTCACCCTGTTCTTCCAGTGGTGCCTTCACTCTGTCTGACACAGGTCGCCTTTTCACAACTGTATCTGGAATAATATGTAACATTCTTGCTGTTCCCTGGCCTTGCTTTACCTTTTCCTAGAACACCCCGACCTTAAATAACATCGTATGCCGTGATGTTTCCAGAGCTTAGAAAAACAGCTGACAAATGATGGCCGCTTAGCAAATGTTTGTTGGTGAATGAATGACAGACTAGTAGCCAACAATCATTGCCTTTATGGTTAGAGGTATCCTTCTCATGCCCTAGCTTGCTTCTGATTTCAGAGACTGCTGGAGGGATGGCCCAGAGCAGCTGTAATTTCTTTCTGGTTGGCTGGCTCTCATCTCAAGATTTGCTTCCTCCCCAGGATTCTCCCTGATGTCCTAGAATTCCACTAGATCTAAACCAAACTGTTGTCTCTCAGTGTGCTATTTAGGTCACTAGGGGATCCTACAACCTGTGTAGGCAGGAGCTACCATTGCTCCATCTGTCCCAGGCGAACAGCTATGGAAAATGTTCTGCAGGCTGCAGACTCAGTGCACATGGTACCGACCGCAGTATCACATCCCTGGAGAGCCTTTTCCTCCTCACCTCCCCTACTTTCTCAGCTTCTTGGCCTGCTTGCTGGGATCCTCTCCAATACAGTCATGTCTCAGGTCCCCTTGCCCCAGCCTCTGCCTTTGAGGAAATATTGAGCAGCTGTATCTAAGCAGGACCAGGCCGAGGCAGATAAACCGAGGCTTCCTGAGGGGAATGACACACAGTGTTGGGGGAGCTGTCAAGGATTGGTTTTGTTTGTTTGTTTTTATTATTATTTATTTTCAGAAGAAAAGAATATAGATTATAAGCTCAAAGGCAGCCCTCCTGAGATAGGATGTTTCAACTCCCAAAGATCATTATTGCATAGGGCGGAGGAGTGCTTACCCCTGAAGATGGTGGCAACGGCTTCCCACCTCAGCTTTCCTCAGAGAGACAAGATTTTTAAAAAGACTTCAGCCTTCTAATGAAAATTTAGCCTTTCAAGTCTTATTAACTCTAATGGGGAAATGCTTCAATTTATTTTGTTCTGGAGGTAAAAGCAATGATATTAAGTGATCCAATTTACCCATTTCTAGTACCACGCTGGTCACTAATGAAGATGCCTCTGCAGCCCAGTGTGTGGTTTACACGGGGCATCACTGCTTAACAGTTTATGGATGGCTCCATGCCGTAAGAGAACAGTACGTGCAAATGAAAGTTTTGTGAATCAAACATTACTCTCTTCTGGATTCACTCGACGTTTAAAAATAACAGCTTCATTTGGAAAACCCTTTGTGGGTTTCTCCCGTGGCTACCTTCCCTCACTGACAGATGGTTGATGCCCATAGGTATATACCCACAAGAGAGAATTATTTTGTGAGTGAGCCACACGCACTGAGCTTTAGGCAAGCAAGACTTTTTTTTAGTAGTATCTAGTCAGTTGCTCGATTTAGCAATAGTCAGAAGTATGTGCTGCACCGGCATTAGCAGCTGGTCGAAGTAAGCCACATCACAATTATCTTTTTTCTAACTGCTAAGTCTGGGCCGAGAGACAAAGTAAATTGTGAGGGTCAGGCATCCAGGCCACCTGAATTTATCATAGGAACTGCATTACAGTTTGAAACCAAAATGTCCCCCTCAGGCTCGTATTTTGAACGGCTGTGCCCTAGGCAGTGGTTCTATTTTGAGAGTCTGTAGAGCCTAGCTGTCAGAAGTAGGCCATCAGGGGTGTGCCTTTGAAGGTTATATCTGCCTGTAGTTCTTGACATTCTCCTTGGGTTCTGGTTGGCCGTGATGTGAACGACCTCTGCTGTACACTGTTATCATCATGGGCTGAGCCCTACCGTGCCTTTCCTACCATGGTGGACTGAGATCTCTGAAACCCCCCACCCTTAGGCGGCCTCTGTGAATAGATCTTTGCTCCCTTGGCTATCTGTGAGGAGTGGTTGCAGAATGTAGAAGTGAGTACCAGGAAGGGCACACACGTGGTGCAGACCACTCCTCCTCAACTGAAGTAGAAGAGTGTATGCTATTTGTTTTATATGTTGTATTCATTAGTTTACTGGGTACTCTTTGGACATCTCTTTGTGTTAACTGCCTTTTCTCAGTGGAGCCTTATAATAACCTTATTCTCATTTCTCCTTTATGGATGAAGAGGCAGAAATGTGCAGAGGTTACGTTTATAGATTAAGTCATGCAGCACATAGCGGAGGGGTGGAACTTAAACTCACTCTAGGCAGACCCCAAAATGAGCCTCTTTGCCATAACCTTATTCTCCTTCTTAAAGAGTCCTATTCTAACCTGAGGCCCTTGGTTCCAAAACCTGGTTTTGCTGCAGTGTTATACAAGATGTGCAGGTATCCTGGAGACATGATGGATTTGGATGAAATAAAGGGGTAGCCAATCACTGGGGGGAAAACCCAACCCCCACTGGGTAGAAGTACATGCCAGCACTCTATCGTATGTCCCAAGAGAAAGGCAAGGGCCCTGGGCACTGCCCTGGTAAACTCTTGTCCCTATTAGTCCTGATGGTTTTAGCTTCCTCCAGCCTATGTCCATGTTCCTGCCTGTCAGCATCTGCACTACAAGCCCCCAATGAGCTTCATTTCAAATGCTAACATGGCAGATGAACAAATTATAGATGAAAAACTGCTCTCCGAACACATCTATTTATAATGATACATAAAGTCTGGTGTTTAAAGAAAACAGTTCTCCATAAAGAAAGCCCCTGATCACAATGCGAGCTGCCAGGAGGCTGACTTGAAAGCAAGAGAGGTATGTAGTCTTCCTGCATATAAAAAGCACAATCAAAGAGCCATCTGCCCCCATCGATTATGATGGGGATTGACAGGCAATTCTATTAAGTGTAATCTTCAGATTGAGGTTTTCGTGAGTGCTGTGGAAGAACGGATCTCGCTAAAGATTTATTATGCTTATGAGCTATTTGTGTACGATTGTTCAAAACAGACTGGAGTAAATTATTTTCTCGAATGTACTTGAAATGAGTGTGACACTGGGGCTTTTGAAGTGCAGGCATTGTTTGGAGGGCTCTCCATGCCCTGCCACTTTATCCGACATGTCTTTTAAAGTGTCAGCAAGAGATCTTTGTTTGGGGACATATTGAAGCATTCCTGTAAGACATGGAGAACGGGCAGTGGCTGGCTTATTGTAGTAAAGTCGCATCTTAAGGGGACACTGAATTCGGGGTGTGCTCTGTTTTAGACGATGCTGTGTGAATGTGATGGAGACTGGGGGCCAGGAAAGGTTCCCACGTCTCCACAATCTATTCACAGCGCCCGAGCCTCACAGTTGGAGAGGCCTCCAGCCACTCTCATGCCGTGATTCAACCAGATCTCACTGTCTTGAGCAATAAATATCCTTCCAGTGAGCCCCACTGCATCCTTTTTACTTGCAGGACTATGGGTACAGCTCACTGTTTCCTTCTTTAGGAGAACCATCCCTAAAACCTCAAAAGCAACAATCATGTTCTTGAGGGCAGGCCCTGTGCAGACTTCACTTCTTCTTCTAAGGGCCAAAGTCATAGAGAAAGACTTCTGATTCTGTTCTGTAAGAAAACAAAACACCCAGGCATTCCAGTACTCACTCCTCCCCCACAGTGGTCTCTGGCTTATTCTCATCAAACCTTTTGGAGGCTTAGCCTTGCCTATAAAATAAATTCTCCTAGAGGCAAATATCAGCATAACTCAGAGAATAGGGGAGAAAGGTGAATTTTGTATCACCAAAGATAGACATGGAGGATGAATGCAACATTTTGGTTGTCGATTGGTTTGGGTTAATATTTAACAAACCAATGTTTTTCATGTCAAAACTCCTCAGGCATATAAGTGTGACCCAGGTGAAATAGGACATTTTTTTCTCCTCTACAACTCTGAATTTTGTTGTATCTTCTCTCTGCAGTCCTGTTGTCAAAATTGACTCTCTTGTCTATGTATTCCCATGTGCTGACACTCAACTGCCCTTTCTTCTGCCCTTGAGTTGAAGATATTTTAGTCACCGAATTAATTCAGAGTATCTCCCATGAAGCCAACTATCCCCTTGTATTCTCTTCCCTTGCCTAGTGATGATGTCAGCCACAGGAGAAGAACTGAAGCTGGTGGCCAAGTCCAGAAAGAGCTGGCGGAAATCAAGGGATCAGCAGAAGAAACCAAAGCCCAGAGGGAAAACAACTGGACCAAGGACACAGGGTGATAGGATAGCAGCTCTGGGGGCAGCCAGTATGTGTGTGTGTGTGTGTGTGTGTGTGTGTGTGTGTATCTGTCTGTGTTTCTGTGTGTCTGTGCGCATGCACACCTGTGGTGGGGGAGGGGACTGTGCACAAACTCTGGAGCTACCAGGGACCCAAGTAAGGTTCTTGCTCTGTGTCTCTTTGGATCCTCAGAGCCACCCTCTTGACACACAAAGAGTTGATGTTATTAACATGTGCTGTGAGTCCTGAGGGGTAACATTCATGTGTGCAAAGAACCATGCCACTCATTGTTCATGGAGGCTAGGTAACAGGCCAGGCAATAAACTGACAAAAGACAGATTGATGTTGGAAAGGAACATACAAAATAATGTACTATTTCAATTTCTGAATATAACCAGGAGTTCCACAGAGAAGGAGACAGACACCAAAGAGAGTTATGTCTGAGAACTCACAAACTAGCAATAGTTTGTGAAGAAATGACAAAAGAATGGTGTCTGGGAGTCTAGGTTTGGTAAATTGTATGGAGATGAGTCTACACAGGAAATTAATGAAAGATACGGGTTATCTCATTAAGTAAGGGTTATCTATGCAGACTCAGCAGTGATAAAGTTATCTCATTCTGTGGTGTGGGCTGAGGCAGCATGGGTATCTTCATCAAGGGAAACTCATAGGGGCAGAAAGGAGGAAGCAAGGACCTGTCTTCCATATACTCTTCTCATTTGCCTTTGACTCAAAGTAAACATACACCAAAGTGGCATGGTTTGGGCATCCTTATTTTCCATGCCTGTTAGTAATGGCACAGTCATGGTGATTAACTAAAGTAACTATCCAATAAGTTATAAAACATTCTCTTTATCAAAATGTTGCTTCTATAGAACTCAAAATTTCTTGGGCAATCTTGGTATTTAATGTTTGCGTTATTCCATCTCTAAGATTTTTATTGTACTTACATTTAGGAGCAAATGCCAGTGTAGCAATTTGTCATTTCTTCCGCCCCAACAGATATTCCCAGAGGCACTAAATAAGCTTTCAGTTGTTAGCCTTGGTGACTTATAAGAAACAAAGAAGGTGCTGTGTTGGAGGGAGGGTGTCAAGGAGGGAAGGAAAGGATAAATGTGAATGAATTCAGGGGGCAGAAGAACCTCGGAGGGATGACAGGCAAAGATGACTTGATTGGAGTCAACAAAAACTTCAGAACAAACATTTAATCCAGAACTTCTTAAATTTGGAGAAACTGAGGCACAGAAAAGGACACATATCTACATGGTAGAACTAGATCACAGACCTGAGATTCAGCTTTCCAAAATGTCTACCCCTCTCCCTAGGAAACTCCTCCTTCTGCACCGCCCTCTCCACACACCCACTTACCTAGTTAATCTAGTCAGCTTCCCTCTACCTAGGCTCCAGCATCCCCTCCCTCACAAGCCTCCCTGAGGCGCCTGGTTCCCAGTGGATTAGGAGCTGCTAACACACTTGCAGAGCACCTGCTAATGTGTCTTTCCCACTGCCTCCTCTTCCTCCCACTGCATAGGCCACACAGTCTGGGCTTCACACTCCATAAGCACATGAGTCACCCAGGAAGGGTGGATGGAGCATTGCACCGTGGGGGATGATTTCACTCCCAAAATCTCTTCTATTCAGTTCATTCACAAAGCAGAGGGCAGAAATGATTTCCATTCATGCATTTTTCAATAGCAAGGTTCATTATGGGAAGCTTCTCTAATTAATCCTGATGCTCACCCCTGCAGAGTCAGTGTGGCCTTTTCTCTCTCCTTGGCTCCTTTTCTCAAGTCAAACAGTGCTAGAAGACAGGGACTGGTGGGCAAATTCTCTGAATTGTCTAGTGTTTTATTTTTTCCCTAACATTTGCTCTTATCGCCCTAGACATACTTTATGTGGAACAAATTGATTAAAATATAAAATGAGGATTTATTTTGTTAGGCTCTGCGGAATATAGTTATTGAGGTGTATAAAGATCCAAGGAGCTAGAAGAAGAGGAGGAGGGAGAGGGAAGAAGGAGGAAGAGGGAGAAGGAACGAGGAAGAGGAGAGAGGGAGGGAGAGAAGAGGAAACAGCTTTCCTAACAGCAATCACCACCCTCAGACTGTCTCGTCTTCCGCTCTATAGTTCAATCTCCTTGCTGAGAAAGTTGGAGGAAGAATTGCTGTTTATTGAGATGATACTGTGTGCCAAGCACTGGGTAGGGAAGCTCTGGTAACTTATTCACTAATTATTTGAGGGCCAGTTGGGAAGACAGCAGTGAAGAGAACATATTTGCCATCATGGATTTCCCATTTCAAAAGAAGAAACAGACTAGAAGCAAGTAAACAGGTCACAGAACACAGGCTGGCAATTAAAGTCAGAAAGAGAAACCGTATAGGTTAAAGAAGTTGGAATGATGGGCAACAGTTCAGGTTCAGGGGCAAAAGATTCCTGGGGAAATGAACCAGAAAAAGAATGATGTGACCTTAAGGCTAGAGACACATTGGGGGAAGTGTTCCAATCAGAGTGGATAGGCCTTTGGTGGCAAGGCATGAGGGCCAGGGCTGGAGAACAAGAACACAGAATCTGTGTGGAACACAGGAGTGGGCAGAGAGGCAGACAGAGGCCAGGCCCCATGGCTCTACTGAAGACTAACCTCTTCCAAATTTCCTAGTGACTTGAATGAGTCTACCCACTCCTGCCCCATCCTCCACCCCCACCAAAGGCTCATAGATTAAACACTTGGTCCGAAGTTTATAGAACTGTTTGGAAAGAATTAAGAGGCACAGCCTGTTGGAAGAGGCCAGGCTTTGAGGTCTCAAAAGTCTCTGGCCACTCCCAAACTATCTGTCTCTTTCTGCCTCATGATATGGCTCAAGATGTGAGCTCTTACCTACTGCTCCAGTGTCATGTCTGTCAGACTGCTGCTACCTCATCCATGGTGATTGTCCTGGATTCTAACCCTCTGAAATAATAATCCTCAAATAAATGCTTTTTTTTTTATAGTTGCCTTGGTCATGGTGTTTTAGCACAGCAATAGAAAACGACTAAGACTCCCAGAAGCTCTTTGTAGTGTTTTGAGTGAAGGTCTCTCATGATCTAATTCACTCAGTGGATGGCTGCATCCTGTTTAATCCTCAAAAGGACCTTAAGAGATGAGCAACATTGACCTCAGTTGCTCACATGGGAACTGGGGCTTGGAGACTTTAAACTTCTTGCCCACATTTATAGAGTGATCTCCACAAACAGATTGCAAATCCAATTTGGACAGGATTCCAAACGGAATCTTTCACACAGTCCCACACTGACTGAGGACACAGTCTGAGTCTTACGTGACTCTGAAACACCCTCATACACCTAAGCTTGTGGCTGCTGCCCAGTGCCTGTCTTCTAATTGAATACATTAGATTCAGCTCAAACCCTCCCAGGCTCCCAGGATGGCTGCTGTTTGGATCAGATAGGAGAAGAAATCGAGAGTCAAGGAATTCTTACAATCAAAAAGCAAATTTTAAAAAACTAATATGTTTAGGTCTATGGTTTTAGTAACATCCTTCCCAGGGGGGAACATGACTGCTTTTTCAGAATGTCGGATTTTACCCTGTTTGCTATTTTAAATTATCTTCAGCTCTGCCATTACACACTTCATCTCTGAAACAATCAGCTTGCTCTTCAGTCTGAGGGCCTATGGAAATGGCAGCCATTAAAATTCAGCTGAGTTCTGTGCTGATTCCTAATGACTATTCACACACACACACACACACACACAGAGAGAGACACACACAGAGAGACACACACACAGAGACACACAGAGACACACACACACACATAACACACACACACACACACACACACACCATGCCAAGAAGCAAAACTATGAAGGGATCGTGTTCTTTCTCCTTCCCAAGTCTTCAGATCCACATCCCACATGGAGGAGCTCCCCTTCCTGTGCCTTCTGGGGTGACCTGGAAAAGTAAAGATCATCTTCAAGTGAGCACATGTGTGTGCCTCCTCAGCCTGCAGGGCAGTCATTTATAGTCAGAATGAACAAAGCGTGACCCCTGTAGACAGACTCATTGTGTCAGAGGTAACCCTACCTGCCTAGGAACCTCACAAGCTTGTGAGATCACTTGGGGAAGAAGACACTAAGTTCTTTCACAAACCTGGAGCATCAGAAAGCTATGAAGGAGACAAATGGGTATTCTCAGGGCTTCTAGTCTGGGTTAGAAGCCAGAGTTCCTCTGAGGACACTGCACGAACAGGAAAAGGAGACAGGCGTGGTTATTAGCATGCACCTGGAATCTCTCAGAACTTTGAGGCTAAGACCAGAAGATAGTGTGTTTGAAGCAAGCCTATGCTACAAAGAGAGGCTCTGCTTCATAAAACCAGGGGCTATCTGGGAACGAAGATGTATGTCTGTCACCTTAGTACCTGAGAGGTAGAGAGAGTAGGGCCAGGAATTTGGGCGTATTGGCCACACAGCCTTTCTGGGATCCATGAGCCCTGTCTTTAAAACAAACAAATAACCAAACAATTTCCAAGGGCTATGGGTGTCGCTCTGTGTTCAGACACTTTCTAAAATGGGCAGTGAGTTAGGTTTGAGTCTCAGCACCACTTCCACAGCAAAAGGCAAAGGAGGGGGTATCCTGGGCTAAGAGGTTTCTTAAGACCCCAAAAAGGATAGACTGAAGAGTTCAGGAGACTTGGAGGAGGCTAGTATGACCTGGGCACAAGAAACAGAGACCATGGGTGGTAGGTAGAGACTCTGGGGGTCATCTGAACAGACACCCTTCTCACCTCTTCATCATGCAGTGTTGCCTAGAGAGATCTCACACTGTGCAGTATCCAGTGCGTAGTGCGTCAGGACCCAGTAGAGCAGCGCTCTGCAACACTGACAGGTGAGGAGTGGGAAGAAGGATTTGCAAAGAAAACCATTTGGGTTGCTTTCTCTGAAGGGGGGGGGGGGACCCTAGGTGAGTTCCCTGGAATCTGGCAACAGTCTTTGCTGTGTACCCTGGGGTTCCCAGAACCTCTGAAAATGGGAAACAGTCATTAACAAAGCCTTCCTCTCTCTTCTCCATGATAACACTGTCACCAGAGAATGGAAAATCATTCAGACGTCTCTGCATCTCCAAATTGCACCTCAGTGGCAGGCTGCATAAGGCAAATTGCCTGGTGGAGAGCTGGCTAGGTTTGTAAGCAAAGAACTAATAAATAACCTTGAAATACACAGTCTGATGGCAGCTTTGCTCCGAGCCTCCTGGCTTCTGCCCTAGAAGGCTCATGAATCGCTGGGCCTGGCAGGTGGAGTCAGGAGAGATGAGTCTGCCCACTGTGCTGATGACCTGCAAATAAACACCCTGTGTTGGCTTCAGGGTGGTAGCTTAGCCAGTCTCTTCTCCAGGAGTGGGGCTAGCCTGGAGCAAGGCTCTGGCAGAATCCATTTCCAGCCACCCCCTGAGAGAGGTCAAAAAAGGAGCCATACAGCCTACACAGGCAGCAACATGGCTGCCTCGCAAACAGGATTTTCAGTGGGAATTCAAAACCTCCTCAGGAAAGAATGTGCATGTGACTCGAGCACTGGTGGAAGATGTAGAATTGTCAGTCAAACACATTCTCAGATTCTCCAAAGCACTTTCGCAATCATTTGTAAATTGCTCTTTCAAGGCGTCTGTGAGAATGTTAAATGACTAGGAGAAGAAATCAATACCTCAGCGCTAGCTCGGGGGTGGGCATCCCTGTGCAGAGCAAGAATCACACACCCATAGATGGATGCAAAGGTGTCAGTCTCCTTGGATGAATAATAGTTCAGCGGAAGGTGGCAGGCACTGAGCTGGAAGACTCTCTGGGATGCAAACAGACACAAAACCTGGCACAGACAGCTGAGAGACATGGAGGCCTGCTAAGGAAAAAGAAAATGGAGTTGGGTGTGCGTCCAGGCCTGGGAGGCTGAGGCAGAAGGAGTGGGAAGTTCACTGCTGGCTAATCTGCATAGTGAGACCTTGTCTCAAATGACAAATGAGCCAGCTTGTCAGGAAAGCACTGATGAGCAATCTCACAGTAGGCTATAAAGAAAACAGGCTCGCTTTTAAATAGGGGCTTAAAAAGTGATGTGAAAAAGAAAACTACTATGTGGGACCTGAATAAGAAAACATGAATAATGTTGGATCTGAAAATTAATAGAGAATTTTACAAAATAAATTTTTTAAAAAAAAATCTGTCTCCTAGGAGAAGCTACACAGGAAAGGAGGCTGCTGCCAAGAGCAACAGTTGTTGTTAGCCCCAGTGAGGTGCTGATTCCAGGCCTGGGACCAGGCTGTGAGGAGGAGCTGTGTTTTGCTTTGTTTTGTGAAAAGGTAGATTTGGTAGATGCTCAAGGAGCCTTGTGAAGGACGACTATTTTCAGCCTTGTTTATAGATGAGGAAATTGTGACACAGAGAAGTCAATTATCTTAGCCAAGGTCTCACAGCAGAACCGGGACTTTAGTCTGTCTCAGAGCTATTGCTGTTGGACTCTCCTTTTGTGTAGATCTCATTCTCTGCTAGGAGAGAGAGTCTTGAGAGGAACAAGATAGCGTTCCCCCTGGAACAAGGAATAAATAACTTTACCTAAGAAGCTCCAGCCCCAGGAAGAGAATAGACTGTAGATGCTGCTGCCCCTGGCTGTCCATTCATTCTCACCAGTGACTTTTAATGGCTTCAGACCTCTTGCCTGGACGTTAGAGTTCAGGTCTCCTCTAAACACAGCTATATTTAGCTAAAAGAGCAAGTGACCATATAGGAGAGAACAATTAATTTCCTGTTTTCTGTCTTATCTTTTCTTTCTTTCTTTTTTTTAAACAAGTGCTTACAGAAAAAGGGACTTTAGCAAAGGAGCCATTTTGAAGCGTTTGAGTCACACAGTGACAATCACCCACTTGCCTTTCCTTCTTAGTCTGACTTCTTTTGAATTTTTCTATCTTGGAATAGCCAACCATCCTGTCCCCCACTTAGGAAAACTGTGTAAGCCTATGCTGTGGCCCAGTGGGAGAGCATTTGCCTCACATGGTTGTGAGACCTGAGTTCAAAGCACTGGAAAAGAAAATTTTAAAGGGGAAGGTTCTCAAAATGGCCAACAGGTAAAAGCATTTCCTATTCAAGCCTTATAACCTGAGTTTGATTCCTGGAACTTATAAAAAGGCTCACAACCACCTATATTTCTCCCTATTTGATGCTCTCTTCAGGCCTCCAGGGCACATGCACACATGTGTAAACACACACACACACGCACATGTGCTTATGAATGCACTGGCTTACAACTGCAATTCCAACACTCTTGTGGTAAGATGGGGTGTGGAGACAGGCGAATCATGGGGAAGCTCTTGAGCTACCTAGCCTGGGGTATACAGACTAGCAAGGTCAAGGGACCTGCCTCAACAAAGTAAAGGCAAGAACCAGAACCAGAACAAGCTGTCCTTTGGCCTCCGCATGTACACTGTGGCATGCGTGTATACATGCGTGTATACATGCGTGTATACATGTGTGTATACAAGCGAGCTCCAATTGTAACAGGTTTCAGATTTTAAAGGGAGAACAATATAAAGGCTCCAGCCAGTGCTGTGTGGCAAACTACCTCTGAGCATTCCCCTGAAGCATTATTATAACTAATAACCGGATCCAAGGAATAAATACAAGTCCTGCTTTTATTTTCTTTTTGGCTTGAGTTCTCATATATCAGCAACAGTTTCCTTCCCTCTCAAGTAAACATGCAAATAGGATTCCCTTTCCAAATAACAAATGTGTGGTTTCATTGTGTGAGCAGGAATCTGGAGTGAGGCTGGCTGGCCTTGTCTCCCATTCTGTTCTGTAGGATACCCTCCATTTGGCAGGCATTTTCCTCCCCAAAGAACTGATGTGTAATCTTTTGTTCTTTCAAAGCTCTTTTTGTTTCCAAGAGACAAAATACCTACTTTGTGTCATGTTCTCTTGTGTGTGACTAACGATAACAGAACAGTTATGAGCTGTGCATTTGTATTCTTGTAATATAACAATTTATTTGCATAAACTGCTGCTAAAATGTAACCCGTTAAAGCAAATTAAGTGGATTATAGATATACATTGACGGCTAAACATTAGAAGGTAGGTGGAGACTTCATTCTCCACTCAATTGTTGCATGATGTCTGCTGCTCAGGAGTTGCTCTGGTGACTCCCCTGTCTTCTGAGCACAAGAGGCACGGGGCATAGAGAGTGAATGCTAAGCCTGACAACTATGGCGACCCCACTTGCTTTGTTGATAGCCTCTTGACACTTAGGCATGACATCAATGAGCACAACACACAATATAATCAAGAAGAAAGGTTTATTCAGGTTCGTGATTTCCGAGGTCCATGGTTGCTTGGTCTCATCACATTGGGGTCTGAGGTGCCATGGTAAGGGAGGACACACGAAAGGAAGTTGCTACCCTCATAGCAATTGGAAAAGGAAATAGAGGGAGGGAGGCCAGGGTGGACTGACTGACTCTCTGGGATTTCAAGGTCCTCTTCCAAGGCATGCTCCAAAGATCCGATAGGTCCCAATTCTGGAGCATTCCACTCCCTCCCAGTAGTGCCATAGGTTGGTAGATAAGCTTTTAACCTATGTGTCTTTGGGGAAGATTCATCTAAATCATAGCAATTGCTCATGAAATGAAAGTATTTTAAGACTGCAGACTTTGCCAGGCATAGTAGCACATACCTACAGTTTCAGCTGCTCTGAAAGCTGAGACAGGAAGATTACTTGAGTCCAGGAGTTTACTACATATACCCTGGACAATATAGTGAGATGCACATACTTAGAGGGTCAAGGGCTGTGATACATGGGTGGCTGAAGGGTGAAGGATGGAGGCACGATGTTGCTGAAGAGTTAGGGTGGGTTCGAGATGACTGATAGATGAACAGGGTGAACTGTTGGGAGCCGCCACGAGAGCTGACAAAGTCCGCCATCGCTAGGTGGCGCTGTCGCCCGTAATTCTTCCTAGTACCAAGTAAACTGCACATGTGCCATGGTTAGCCCGCCAAAGCTAAGCCCATCCCACGGCGTTTGGCGCGCTACGAGTAAGCAGCCAATCAGGGGGTGAATACCCCGCTCTGGGGTATATAGGCAGTGCTTTCCCACGCCTTCTCGTCTTCTACCACCATTTTGGTTTAGGGAAATAAACGTGTTTCTACGGAAGGATTCTGGTGTGTATGTGTGTGTGCGTGTGTGTATGTTTTTTGCCGGCGAGACCATTACGCGCGCGCCCCGCACATTTGGTGCCGAAAAACCCGGGAGAATTTACCATCGCCGGCACCGTATTCAGAAGACCCCCGCTCGCCATCCACGCGTGGAGTGAATCCAGAACCGTAGGACGGGGTAACGTTCTCTGAAAGATATGTTTCGATTTGATTTGATTCACTTCCCTCCCCAGTTGGCAGGAACGCTAGAGGCTTTCGCCTTGGTGCTAGCAGCATCACTTTTTCTGCTCCTGGTTTTCGTGAGGGTTCGGAGAATAGTACAAATCAGCATGTCAGAGACAGAGACAGGACAGAAGCGCTTAGGAATTCAGAAAGAAAAAGGAAGAAAAAGTATATTTAAGGAAAAAGGCCTTTCCAAAGACACACAGTCTAAGGAAGTGAGAGATGAGAGGAAGAACACTCTCGGGAGAGACGGAAGGAAAGTAAGCCTCCGAAAGTTTTTACAGCGTGATAGCTCTGAGTCAGAGGGGCTAACTTCTTCCGACTCAGAGGACTCAGATGGGGAGATAGATGAGGAGGAAGATGCCAGCCAGATGGCGGCCGACGCCGCGAGATCGAGTGCTTGGGTTAATGATGGTTAATTAGAAACTGTGTTTGCAAGAAAAGTGTTTGGGAGAGAAAAAGAATTAGAAAGCAGGATATTGAAGTGTTAAAATAACTACCCGCTACATCTCCGATGAATGAGATGAAAAGTTACATTTTAAATATGAGAGAGAGAGAAAGAGTTTTAAAAAATACAGGTGCCCTCTCTCTGAGCTGTGTCAACAAAAAAGAATGAAAAGGCTATTTCAGAGTTCATCTAGAAACAGAGAATTCGGGAGACGTCTTGAATTTCTCTGTAGCTCCTAGAAGTTTTTTGTGTACGTCCTTGGCGCGCCAATGTCCACGTGTTTGCTTTTTGTTTCATTGTCTAAATGTTCTGTGTTTGTTACATGTTCAAAAAGAAAGATCGTTAAAACTGCTTGATCCAACCTTTGAGAGCTAAAAAAGGTCTTTTCAGGAATTGAGGTTGACATAAGCTGCTTTTAAAAGAGACCAGCAGCATTTTGGGTTTTATAAGGAAGCTAAGAGTCGTTTTGTCCTAGAAAAACCTCTGTGACAAGGTGCTTTTCTCTTGAAATTACAGCTAGAAAGACAAGAAATTTTGTTTGATCTGAAGATAAGATATATAGCCATTTCATTGTTGTTTCAGATTGGTTTTAAAAGTATAAAAATGTTCTACATGTCTTGGTTATAGACTATTGGCTTAAATTATTGAGTGTAATTAAAAATTTACAACTTTGATAACGAAAGGTGGCGTGGAACTAGCTCAGTGTTGGAGTCGTTCAGAAACCAGGTATATAGAAAGTAAGATTTTAGACCAATGTCTCTTCAATGAGATTAAAAGCTGCTTCATACATTCATGTGTAGAGAATTAGCAGCAAAACTTTGTAGCATAGGGGTGGTCTGCTTGGTGTTGATTTTAGAGAAGATAGATTGTTTAAATTGGTTTTGCCTTTGCTTCTCAAAATTAATGGTTACACGCTAATGTTACAAAAGATATTTAAAAGTTTAGTTAAACTGCCAGTATTCCATTGGCTGCAGTTGGCAGTTGTAATCTTGAGTTTAAAAATTTTTTTTTGATTCGCCCATGTTATAGAAAGGGGGGGACAGCAGATAGAGTTATAACAAGTTGTGATACAGTGCTGGCCTGCTAGAGATTAAGAACGTTTACATTTAAATTAAGACACGCAGGCTGAGATCTTAACGTGCTTGTAAGACAAGGTCAGTGTGATATTAATCAGGTTAAACTGCCCACACAGTCCTCAGAACATACAAGCAAAGACAGACTTAGATACTTGTCTTTGCAATGAAATTGCACCCTCATACAATCAGGTTCTGGCCATAACTACACAGAGCCATAGAGATGGGGAATGTTTTAAATGTAGAAATTTAGATAGTTTTTAAAGTGACTGTCCCAGGAACAGAGACTTAAACAACAGCCAGGTGACCAAGGTTACCTGACACACCTGTCCTTGGTGCAAGAAGGATAATCCTTGGGCCAGGCCTCAGGATATAGGCCAAGATTAAAACATTTACATTTAAATTAGACTTTAACAGAGTAGTTGAGACAAGAGCTTAGATTTCAGACATTCCTATTGTCCTGTCCCACCTCAAAAAAGGTGTTCTCTAGAATTTGTTTATTGCCTTGCTTGTTCCTTAGGGAGGTGTCTGCCTCAGACTCAAAAGAAATTCAAAACAGCTTTTGGGCCAGGCCAAAATTGTTGGGTGTGATAGAGACAAAATGGCCTTGGTTCCTCTGATGTGTATTAGGTCTTATTAGTAACAAGAGACCTAATCTTAAATTAATAATTAAAAGAAAAAGGGTTTTAAAAGATTGATAAATACTGGGGCTAATTAACAATTATTAGAGGACAAGATTGCCTTCAGCTTGGCTTTATTTGATACTTCACTCAGCTAAAAAGAGTTGGTTATTCAATTAATTCAAAAACCCTAGAAGCCGGGCAGTGGTGGCTCATGCCTTTAATCCTAGCACTTGGGAGGCAGAGACAGGCAGATTTCTGAGTTCAAGGTCAGCCTGGTCTACAGAGTAAGTTCCAGGACAGCCAGGGCTACACAGAGAAAGTTCAAATTTAAGATTTATAAGACTAATGGGACACTACAGCCTGACTTGCCTACTCCAGCTGCCATTCAAGTAAATACATATAAAAAATTATTATAGATTTAAAAGAGTGTTCTATACAGTTCCTTTACCTCCTGGTAAAGGTGAGAGGTTTGCATTAAGTGAAATTGCTTGTGAGTTTTGAGAGCCCATGAAGCCATTCATTAAGAAGGCTTGCCTCAAAGAATAATTAATGGCCTTAAAAAATTTGTCGTTGCTTTAATACAAAAGGTTAAAGCATTTGAATCTCTCAGTATATATTATTATTCATTGTATATTTTATTGGCTGATCTCTCTAAAAGAGTTTTTCTACAAGCCTTTGCTCTAGTATAATGAGCTTTAAGATTTTAG
>NW_021620873.1:4021332-4025089 GCF_004785775.1 Grammomys surdaster
TGTGTATGTTTTTTGCCGGCGAGACCATTACGCGCGCGCCCCGCACAGTGAACGTATTAAAGTCAGAACTTTTCCCCCCGAGACAGAGTTTTGCTGTATAACAGCCCTGTCCTAGAATGTGCTCCCAAGGGCAGGCTGGCCTCTAACTCACAGATCACAGAGACCTGCCTGCCTCTGCCTCATGAGTGCTGGGATCCAGCTCAGAGCACATCATTTAAGGACTGATAACAGTAGCTTTTCTCATTCGCAGTGCCTGTTACATACACGACATAGAATGAATCGGCTGGAAAAAAAAAGATTTTCCCTGAGTCACAACCCTGGGCTGTCCTTGGAGTTAGTGGCATATAATGATGCTTAACGACAGCACCATGTGGACCGCGCTGGATTGGGTTTCCTCTGCCTAAAGAGCCCTGGCAGCAAGCATGGCATGGAATGGCAATGTGGTGACAGCATGAAATTCCTACTTTGGCAGTCATGAAGACAAGCAAGTTTTTCTACATTCATAACATGAACAGTTTCATTTGAAATGGAAAGGACCAAAGGGGAAACGTAGCCATCTCTGCTCTGATCTAAATAGCTTCACCTCTAACTTTTTAGAAAAAAAAAAATCAAACCTAATAATATTTGCCCACAAATTATTCTTCAAGAGAATAATAACAAATCTCTCCCTAGACTTTATCCTTGCAAACAGCAGCATGTGGTAATTTAATTAGCTGGCTGCTGTATTGGAAGTTTATAAGATAAGGTTTGGTGGTTTTCTTTTAAAACAGACACACACACACACACACACACACACACACACACACCAGAAGTTCTAAACTGGCTGAGGCAGACTCATAGCTGGTCTGCTCACAAGAAGACACCATATTCAGACTCATCCCAGGGGATCTGCCATTAATATGGGGAAGAGGGCATGTTTGTGTTTTTTTCTGCAGCATGCTAAAGGAACTCGGTGGCTGCCAGAGTGACAGGTGAGACATGCTGACACCAGGACAAAGAATGATACTGACCTGTGAGCTTGCTGAGTGCTCTGACAGTGGTGACTGGGAAGCTGTATTGGACATATGTTTCCAACCCACATTCTGTTGCCTATACCCAAGATTGGACAAGCTGCCTTGCCTCAAGTTTTTAGACCTTGTGGAACAGAGAATCAAAAAGTTGTTACAATGACTCTTGTATTTTTCTTAAATGTGACCAGTCATTTGGACTCAATCACAGACTTGTCTAGAAATCAATCCAATATTGGAAATAACAGTATTCATTTGGAAGGCTGGTTCTGGACATTTTCAGAGACATATTTGGAAGTTAGCTGCAGTTCTCTATGATGTTATGTTAGCAAGAGATAAAGTTGGGACAGGATCTGAATTTCAAACAAATGTTAGTACACATGTTAAGGCTCTTTTAATTGTCAAGTTAAAATTACTTTTGTTTCTTCTACAGTATTTAATGTAAGTTACATTGATTATGCATTCTATAATTGTGTTAGTGTGTTGAAACCTGGCATGTCTATCAACCAGCTTTTGTTTCATTGCCCTGAGTATTACAAAACCTTGGTATTCTGAAAAAATCTTGCAAGTACTAAAAGAAATGAGTCAGATTTTAAGCAGAAGCAAGAGGATAGTGGGCTTGATTATTGCTGGTATAACAGCTTTAATTACATTAATTGCTAGCACCACTGCTTCTGCAATTGCTTTGACAGAAGAAGTTAAGACAGCTACTTTTGTTAATCACTTAGCAAAAAAATATTGCTAATGTGTTGAGTATACAAGAGGATTTAGATAGGTGTTCAGAACAATGTATTGATGCTCTTTGCCCTATTCAAATTATTGGAAGGAGGTTCAGAGTTTAAGAGTAAGGAGCCATCTCAAGTGTCATGCCAAATACCACTGGATTCATGTTAATTCTAAAATTTGCAATGACAGTCATTATAATTAGGAAAAGTTTAAAAACACTTGCAGTGTATTTGGTATAATTCTAACACCTCTCTAGATGTTTTAACTTTCCATAGTGAACTTATGAATTTAAAGAATGCTGCTCTGCTGAGAGTTGATGTGGAAGATACTGCTGATAAAATTTCCCATGGCCTGAGTTCACTATTTCTATTTTGGTCAAGCTTCAAGCATGGCATATGTTGATCATGCTAGCTGTTTTTGTCCTGGGAATACATTTATTCCTGCCCATCATGTTAAAGCTTGTCTTTAACAACATCAACATGTTGGCAGCCAAAGTAAATGGCCTGAAACTAAAAATGGACCCCCAGACAGAGTTATTAAATTAACAGGCTGGCAAGCCAAGGACAGGTAAGATTCTGACGGTAAGATTCTTACCTACCTAAGGCAGAAGAGCTTTGCTTTTGATAGTGCATATTCCATGACGGGTAAGGAAGGCATTCTTGTCAAAAACAACCTAAGACAGGCTCAGTCTTGTTTATGAAATAAAAAAGGGGGAGAGGTGGAGAGCTACTTGGGGCTGCTTGACAAGAATCTGACAAGGGTCAAGGACAAGGAAATGGGATTCAGGCAGGAATTAGACATTAGGCTAGAACAAGGAAGTAATTTCAAGCAGGAATCTAAATATTAGACTAGAACAAAGAAGTAATTTCAGGCAGGAATCTAAAGCCCAAGTTAGAACAAAGAAGTAATTCCAGCCAGGAATCTAAATATTAGGCTAGAATAAAGAAGTAATTTCAGGCAGGAATCTAAATTGTAGGCCACAACAAGGAAGTAGGCTTAGATACTTTAATAATCCTGATAAGCCCTTAGAAACAGTGATCATGGGAGTGTTCATGGAACTTTGGTTATTAATTTGCTTGTTCTTTGACTATTTGTGTTTATTGTCTGGCTTGTTCCTTGACTATTTGCATCTATTTTATTTCTAGTTCCTCAACCTAGAACTGACCTTAATACTTGCATGTAATTAAAATGGTATAAAAGCAAAAATGAGAAGGAGGGATGGGATAGTGGGTTTCTAGGGAGGGGAAATGGGGAAAGGAGATGACATCTGAAAAGTAAATAAATAAAATATCCAAAACCAAAAAAAGCACTGCCTACAAAGGGGCTGGGTTTTAGATCATCCCTTGGAAGCATTTGGTGAAACCACCTTACTTCAGGAAAGATGAAGAAGAGAAGCAGACATACTGAATGCTTAGACATACCGAATGCTTAGTACTCAGTTAGGACTCTCTTGGTATCCTATTAGTACATTACCTGTGTTTACTCATTCGGTCTTCACCATAGCCTTATAAGGTAGGTACTGTTCTTAGCTTCAGTTTATAGATAAAGAAAATAAGTCAGAGATAAGTATCTTATTTGAGGTCAAATAGATACTAAATGTCAGAATCTAGCTTGAAGGTCATGTAAAAATCCCACTAAGAAAAAAAAGAAAGGAAAGAAGCTGGAACAAGAGAGGTGTTCAGATGGTTGGAATCTGCATCAGTTTGGCAGGGAACCCAGCATGGGCTGTAGTCGGGGCAGGCTACCAAGAATTCAGAGAAAAGAACATCACTTTCCCCTGAATACACTTATGCAATATTTATAGAAAACTGCTCATTGAAGGGACCAATAAAGGTGGAACCTCTTGCCCAAGGGGATTTTTTATAGCTAATAATCATGAGATGAGTAACAAAAAACCATGAATGCGCCACAGAGCTAAAACACTTCCTGAGGAGGTTGAAGAAAGAGTCCCTAAAACAAAACAGCAACAGAGAGAGGGAGGGAAGGAGGGAAGAAGAGAGAAAGGGAGGGAAGGGGAGGGAGGG